>NC_061093.1:28499535-28569535 GCF_015104395.2 Macrobrachium nipponense | reverse complement strand
TATATAAAATAAAAATAAAATTTTATATATATATATATATTACATATATATATATATATATATTATATATATATATATATTGTACTGCATTTTGATATTCTACGTAGCAAGTGCATCGGCAATGAATATCATATTTTCAGCATCATTCCGAGCGTAAAGTGTAACTCACAATAAAAAAAAAAACAAAAAAAAAGGAGACGAGGTGAAGCTATGATAAAAAAATAAAAACTTTCATATGGCATAAACGCATCAATTAGCTCTGATATATTGTCAGAACGTGAGTTACATTCCCGCCGTTTGCATTCTACTCGCTGCCAGTGTGACATGCTATTCCAGTACAATCTCTCTCTCTCTCTCTCTCTATATATATATATATATATATATATATATATATATATATATATATATATATATATATATATATATAGTATACATAATATATTCTACATATACATATAGTATAATTATGATATGTATACATATATATATTATATATAGTTTTTATTTTATCACATGACATTATTTATTTTATACAAACCTTAAGCTTCAAAATGTCGTTCAATTTCCAGTTGTCTCTACCTTGGAAATGATACAGAAGGGGGAGTATAACTGATTGAGTAGCCACCTGGTGTTAACTCGAACCACCGTCAGCAACCACCACTACCTTATAAGCTTCAGTGACAAGTTCCCTTACTAGTAAACTGGAAAGATATATATATGTGTGTGTGTGTGTGTGTGTGTGTGTGTATGTATGTGTGTGTGTATGTATGTGTGTGTGTATAGAGTCAGCGCGTCGATTATTCAGGAACAAAGGCGCATAGAGAAAGATATTGTTTATCTTCCTGAAGACTGGAGTTTAGCAGTCCTTCGATTGTCTATTCAGTTATTGAAAAGTCTCGTTATCTTAGGCTTTTGCATTTATTCATCCTACCGTTATCCGCAGTTCTTTTCATCCTTTTATAATTGAGCAATTCTTTACTTCAAGGCGGAAGCCTTCTGTGATCTTCTCGCGGTCGGTAACATTGAATTTCTCGCCGAGATGTTGATATTCTTAAAGGAAAATGAGGTATTCAGTGGATCCTTATCACAAATCTATTTGACATTTCTGTAATTATCATTAAGTTAGAATAAAGCTTAGAGATATGTAGATTTTTTTTAAATAATTGTTCCGACACTTTCCGAACCGAGGAAACATGTATTATTAATCTATTTTTGTGGTTAAATATTGTCAAAAATGAAACATTTTCCCAAGTGTCCATATTAGGATAAGGTGGATGGCAAGAGGTGAGCGGACAAACTCGAAAGGTTTACTGCCACTCTTTCCGTATCGAGTCAGTTTGACATCTAGAAGTATCCTTGGAAAAGCGAGCTAACGAACTTCCGAGGCACACACGACAAAGCTAAACGCGTGATTTCCAAAGACGACCATCTGCCTTTCGTTTCGTAACCTTTTACATTCCGTGTGTCCATTCGCAGCCAATACCCTCCGATGTAACGACTTCTGCATCTAGATCCATTCGTTATTCATTGGATTCTTGTACTAAGTCGTACCTCCAATCCATCCGTCGGATGCATTTTCTGCCAGAACCGGCGTCTCCCGGAATCCTCTCAGAGCAACACCGTAGTTGCACAGTTAGGAATTTCATTCGTGATTCGAGCGATCGAGAGGGCCTGTTCGTTCACAAAATTGACAGGTTATCCACTTGCCAAAGCTAATCATCTTTTTCTTTTTTACATTTTCAGCTTAAATACGAATTCAAGCTATGAGTTGAAAGATAAAAGAGAAGATAATTCAAGAGTGGGTACTACAAACGACACGGGTCAGTGAGGCCATGGAGGAATAAATATGGAAGTGATTATTTGGTAGCCGAATGGATACCAGAAGAGATAGAATGAAAAAGACCCTGGCAAAGAAGAGGTAGAAAGTAATTTAGATAACAACAACAAATATAAAGTATATCTGCATATTCATATCTGCCAGAAATAACTTCTTTTTTTTATCACAGTTCACTTTCTCACTCGAAATGGCACGCTTTTCATAGTACTAAGAATAAATCCTAGTTTTTTCACACAAGTACATTGAATTCTCCACTTAGTTTCGAAAGACGTCAGACATTTTAGAGCATAGCCTACGTTACCAGAGACAAAAGCTGTAAGTAAAGTTGTGACTGACAGATATTGTGATGTAATTGACAAGGAAGGGTTATGTAATGGGATTCAGTTTACAAGGTGAACGAACGTAACAACTAAATGTACTGAAAAGTGGAAAATGACTTCCACTACCCAATGAAGAATGGTGTTATTTAACCATATATGTCTCCGTTTTATAAGACTGAATTTCATTTAGTGGATGTCATTATTTTTCCTGAAAAGGTGTCATGTAATGCGTAATTGCAGAAAAATCAAGATAGTTATTTTCCAGTGCCATTTGAGCTCCAAGTGAAATAAATTCAACTTTCAAGGGCGCCAAGAAAGATTAGTTTCCTGGCTGGGTCAAACTGGTCCTCGCCTCAATATACATACATATACATACATACATACATACATACTACATACATATATACATTAAAGGTAATGGCGAGAAGGAAAAGTGAAACATTAAGAGTGTTTAACCCGATACTCAATGACACTGGGAAATAATCTATCTTAATTTTTCATATGTCACACTGTATATCTTTCTACAAAGATAAATGACATTACTTCCATGAAATTCAGTGTTAACAAACAAGGACATATATTGTACATTAATATAATTCTTCATTGAATAAACAGGAGTAATTTTCCTGTACGATATTACAATTTTATATATATATATATATATATATATATATATATATATATATATAATAATGTAATACATATATATGTATATATATACATACACACACACGCACACCATACACACACACACACACACATATATATTTATATATATATATATATATATATATATATATATATATATATATATATATATATTTATATGCTTAAAGGCTTCATCAAAAGCAGGAATGCGGTAACTTCAATTATTTCGTTGTCGGAATTTTCAGAGGCAATTTTACATCCGGTGTTATATGATGGAAAGAGGAAATCCGCATAAAACGAAAGGTCAAGTTGAACCTATTTGTGCCCTTTCTAAATCAAGCTTCGCTTTTTCCATCCCTTTCTATGGAACCTTTTGGTTGGTAAGAAATAGAATAAGATGTGAAGATTATAAGTTAGCATCCTTTACTTGCTTTGCATTAAAATAAGAGAGATTGAAAAGGCATAGTAGTTGTATAGGCTATGGTCGTTTGCTATGGAATCATGTCGAGAAATAAATAAAAATCCTTTAAACTTACTGTTTCAAATATGCAACTGTATGGAAACACCCATCGACTTGACAAGTGACACCAGCGAATTAAATCCTACGTCACGTTGACGCTTCAGAATAACATGATATTCGCTCTATACGAAACTCTAGATGAAGTGTTCCAATAATAAATGTCTGGTTTCGTAAACTAAATTGCCGTTAACATTTGATTGCCACTGAAGTGTTTTATCTAACTGCTCGATTGTGTATCTAGTTTTTAGAGCTTGTTCGTTTCATTTTCCCTCCTGCTGTTTGCTGACCCAATTGTATCAGCGCGGATTCACAGCCAGTCTTTTCGACTTCGGTTTGCAGACTGTGACTCTCACTTTCTCCTTCTTCTTCTTCTTCTTCCCAAAGCCCCGATTTCGAGTCAGTTTCCCTGCAACATTCACACGCTGGCTGTAAAAGAATAAGGGTAGGAAATTCCGTCAAAAGGCCCTTTCTCTTTCAGCCCAATTCCTCCTGACAATTCGAACCCCTCACAATTTCTATTGTGCCCCTCTCCACTCGAAGGCCTTCATCTCGTCAGATCTGACCTCCTCCTCCACCTCCTCCTCCACCTCCTCCTCCTCCTCCTTCTTCTTCCCCCTGGCCAGTTCGCCCGCTCTTCTCAAAGACTCTCACAAATAGATTTAGCATTTTTCCTCCAGTTGTCCTTGAGAAGACCAGGTGGATGCTTAAAAATGTTGGTCAGGAGAGGATGCGCCAAAGGGAAAAATAAGTGGAAGCATGCAATGAAGAGGAGAGGAGAGCTGGGAAGGATGTTTCCATGACAGAAAATACAGTGTGAGATTCCTAATGGAGGAAATGGTTTATTTCCACTCAACGAACGTAGAAAATTTAAGTGTATCTTAGTTTAACCAGACCACTGATCTGATTAACAGCTCTCCTAGGGCTGGCCCGAAGGATTAGATATTTTTACGTGGCTACGAACTAATTGTTTACCTATAGCGACGGGACCTACAGCTTATTGTGGGATCCGAACCACATTATATCGTGAAATTAATTTCTAATCACCAGAAACAAATGCCTCTGATTCCACGTTGGCAGAGCGGGGAATTGAACTCGGTACTACCGAATCGGTAGACGAGGACGTAAACCACTCATCCAACGAGGAGCTACCGAACGTAACATTCGAGAAGGTGATCGTTCCGGTGTTGTGGTCTTCAAGCATTCAACCTTAGCTATGAAGACTAATTCACCCGAAAATCAAACAAGCATAAAAACAAACAGGAGAGGGGGCATCGATCACACGAGAAATTACCAGGCAATCTCCCCCACACATAAATTTCCAAAAGGATATAGGCTCCCATTTCATGTTCTCGCAGATCGTTCATCTTTATGGGCATCATTTTCTGGAGGGCATAAAATGAATGGGGCGATTCATATGTTTCTGGGTGCAGGGAAATAAAGACACGAGACTGCCTCGGTCTTTTGTCTGTGTCGCTCTTCCCAAGGAAGATGATATTTTTGAAAGAAAACAGAAATAGGTTGTATCAAAAACCTAAACGATTGTGAAAGTAAAAGTCATCGATTCTGAAGCGGCTTTTCAATCGTGCACTGGAAACCTACCAGTGAACAGCGCGTCCGATTTCTTAGCGGAAGTTTGCAAGGGAACGATAATGAAAACTAAAGACTCTCTAGCCACTGATATATTTTATCTTTACTCTAACAGCCATTTATGTAAAAGCAGTTTTTGTCGAACTTACCTTTTAAATCGTATTCCGTAAAGTATCAGTCATTGGTTAATTCTCTTTTGCCTTCTGCCCTTCTTATTCATTTGCTACTTCTCAACATTTCCATTTCTTTTATTTGCATCCAGAAATGTAAAAAGTAAGAACAAATTTGTCACTTGAACTTCTTAAGTTAGTGCACGAATGGATATCTAGAAGTAAATAATCTTGACCTTAATAACCATAAATGGTGTCTCCACTAGTTTACTCACAATGGAATATATATATATACACACACACCCACACATATATATATATATATATATATATATATATATTATATATATATATATATATATATATATATATCTATATGTATATAATATATATATATGTATATTTATATAGATATATATATATATATATATATACATACGCATATATATGCGTATATATATACACACACACACACACACACACACACACATATATATATATATATATATATATATATATATACATATATATATAAGTATATATATATATATATATATATATGTATATATATGTATATAAATATATATATATATATATATATATATATATATATATACGCATGTATGTAATATAGATTATAGATGTATATGTACATATATTGATAATACATATATGCATACACACATAAGCATATAAATAAACATATGTGTGTGTATTTATATGTATGTATATGTTTACATATACATATGTATACACGTGTGCATGTGTACATTCGCGCCACATTAATAGGCGGCCTTCACCTGAAACGTCATCATGTCCCATTCCGAAACAAGAGTAAATACTAGACTTGCAAATCACCATCATTTTAATTCAACGCTATGCCAAGCTCCGTTGTAATGACTCATATTATCATTCTTCTTCGGACTTTAACCTTGAAAACTCCAGCAACTGCAGCTCAGCGCAGCATAAGAAGAAGGAGAAGAAAAGAGGGAGAGAGAGAGAGAGCATTTCCTTTCCATCAAGCAAAAGACATTAAGTTTCCATCAAACTTTCGTTATTATACCTCGTTGTAGGATCTAGTCAGATTTTCATAATTATTCTAGTTTTCATTATTTTTTTATCTAAAAGACCACCAACCTTCCCTGGATTTTGAACTGCTTACCATTGAAACAGCAGGCCACGATTGATCCGCACGGCCACAGAAAGACTGAAATAAATAGACCAAAGACTATATTAGTTCACCGCATTTCTGGATTGTTGGTTTTGCTGTTTTTGATTAATTTGGAGTTATGCCAGCACAGGCTCTTGCTCGTAGAACAGCCCGTAGTTGGACTTCTGTGAGTGCATAGTTATCGAGTTAACCAGGCATATCACTGGCCAGCGGTTCAAGTCCCCAAGGAGAGTGGTTGTCGTTTTAGTTTTCTGGAAAGGAAAACTATTGTGCTGGCTTTGTCTGTCCGTCCGGCCCCAGATCTTTAAAACTTCTGAGGCTAGAAGGCTGCAAATTGGTATGTTGATCATCCACCCTCCAATCATCATGCGTACCCAATCGCAGCCCTCTAGTCTCATTAGTTTTTATTTTGTTTAAGGTTAAAGTTAGCCATAATCGTGTTTCTGGCAGCGCTGTAAGTACAGACATAGGCTACCACCGTGGTGAGGCCGAATGCCTGACAAAACCCCCACCGACAAAACCCCCACACGACAAAACCCCCACTGACAAAACCCCCACACGGCAAAACCCTCACTAACAAATTATCTATCGTTATTCAATAGTGATTATAAGGACACGATGTTATTTTATTAGTAACTGCTAACTAGCAAACTATCTATAAATATTTGTATTGATCATTCTTTTTAGTAGCTATTTACAATGATTACAAGATCTTTATTTTAAAACGTAGCTTTAGGTAGAGAGTAAATAAACTTTGCTTTATTTGTTTGCCCATCATGTAATTCATCCGTAATAATAAAGGTGGAGAGAAACTGTGTTATAAAGGTTATATGTTTACTGAAAAATCCACCAGTGCTACTAAGAAGAGATGGGATTGTTCTAGATGATCAGCGTTTGGATGTGACGGAAAAATAACAACAAATCTAGAAATCTCGGATGTCATTTCAAGTATAGAACGTAATCACGAGCGAGATGAAAGATCAGTGGAAGTAGCATAAATGCGTACAACCCTTTATCAGATAAGCAGGCCAAATCAACTAGAGGAAATACTGGTCTCATTGTAGCGGATTCGTTGGAGAGTGTGGCTCAAGGAGGGAGACTTGCCATGGGAAATATAAATGCAGTTAAAAGATATGTTCAAAGAAAACGCTAAGAAGGACGCCGTAAGGATCAAGAATCTTTGAGGGACTTGAAAATTTCAGGAAAGTGGACTATGGCTCGAGGAGAAAATTCTTTGCCTTTTCTTTTTCATGATAATGGTGCTCAAGCCAATAATAGAATAATTATATTTGCTACAAAATATGCGATGATTCTACATATGTGACTTCTAATTTTATTTATTTCAACAAAGGTTTTTACAAATCTAGATTAACATTGATATCTTTTGTGTAATAGATTTTAAGAAAATGTAAATTCTGACTTCATAATCTTATATTTTTATCAAAGGATTTAAAAAATCTGTAAACTTTGATAGCTTGTTTTTAATAAAAATTTAAAAATCAATGAATTTTGACTTTATAATCTTATTTTTTTATAAGTTTCGATAAGTTTCTTTTGAAAGATATGTGGGGGCTTTTGTAAGTGGGGGTTTTGTCGAGTGGGGGTTTTTGTCGTATGGGGGTTTTGTCGTGTGGGGGTTTTGTCGTGTGGGGGTTTTGTCGCCCCACCGCTGAGGCCACCACCGGACAGAAAACTCGATTGCGCCGAAGAAACTTCGGTCCCTTTTTTTACTTTTTTTTTTCAGTTTCCGAGTGAATTGATCTGCATTTTAAATATTGTTACTTTTGATGTGTGATGAAATCCTCTGAAAATCCGCAATAAACTTTTCTTACCCGTCAAATGAATCCTTGCACGAAGATCTCCATTACGGACACAGCACATCGACACATAAATCAGATCAGAGGGAGAAGGAGAGAAGAGAGAATCCTACTCCCGAATGAAGGAGGGAAATAATGATTGCTTCTCCTCAGGGGAGAGAAAGAAGGCTCGTTTTTTTCTCTCTCTCTCTTGCATGAGATGTGGTCATGGTCGGTACATTGTCCACCAAAGTTGCGGCAAGAACCAATACATACTTATTTTCTTAACGGTATTATTATTATTATTATTATTATTATTATTATTATTATTATTATTATTATTATTATTATTATTGTTGTTGTCTAGCAATAGCGCAAAAACATTTCGCTGAAACCTCGAAATATTGCTTCTATGAGTTTTTCTCTTTTCTTTAACACATCTTCAAGTACGAAAGGCGCCATTGACATGGGCGTGGAGTTGCTGAATTACTTCAGTAAGTTGGTAAGGTTTCGTTTTAATATAACTGAAATAGAACGCCAACTCCCAATAGAAGGTAAACGGAAAATCTAAAACTTAACGCACATTAACAATAGACAGAAGCTGTCGCCTGGCTAAAAATTCTACAATTCTTTTAATGTTGATTACGATATAAAGTTTTTTCGATAATAGTTTATTCGATGGATAGTTCATTCGATAAATGGTTTTTTTGACAGCAGTTTATATATTCGATGGTCTTGCGTTAGCTGGAATGAAATTTCCTAAAATGTGACGAGCGAAAATATGGAACTGTTTGTGATTAACCATGCATCTATCCCAAAACCTGTAACTAGGTTCAAGAGCCGTGCTTCGTGCCTCTTTCCATAATATTATTAGCTTTGTGTTTCAAATTTTCTAAATATCAATAAATTGTTTTCATAAATGGCCTTCAGTCATTCCCTCTTGAATGTACCAAGTTAATCTAAAATAAGGGTTGATCTTATTCCTGGTTAAGGTTGTGTGTAATTGACCAGTAGTAGTCGTAGCGATCTGCAACCTTTGGAAAGGTTGCGTAAAACCACTTTCTTTCTCTTCTTTCTTCAAATCTTCAGCTGAAGACCCTTATGGACAGAGTCAACAGACTGTAAACCCAAGGGATCTCCAAAAGGGAAATCAGCTTGGAGAGAGAGAGAGAGAGGCAAGTTATAGAAGAAGGTTATTTATTCATCTCATTTTTCTTTAACTTGTCTTTCACTGCAGACTGATTTCCTTTGGAGCCATCTTGGGTTTATGGTCTTAGTCATAACACCACATGGCCTTTAATTATTCCCCAATATCCGTGTAAATGAAAAATCAAAGCTCTACATATATTAACCATGAAAAGACATCGCCTTATTGTTTAAAATTCTGCAATTCTTCTATTGTAGATTACGGGAGTAGATCATTCAATGATCTTGTGTTAGCGTGAATGAAACTGCTTAAAATGTGAGAAGCGAAAATATGAAACACTTGTTTATTCATCGTATGTCTATACCTGAAAATCTGATGACATGAGAGCCATGCCTCTTACTATAATTGTATCAACTTTATGTTTCAACTTTTTAGTCTTCTGTAAAATAAGAAAAGAAAAAAAAAAGAAAAAACTAATGAGATGGCTTTGCCTGTCAGTCTGCACTTTTTCTGTCCGCCCTCAGATCTTAAAAACCGCAGAGGTCAGAGGGCTGCAAATTGGTATGTTGATCATCCACCCTCCGATCATCAAACATACCAAATTGCAGCCCTCTAACCTCAGTAGTTTTTATTTGATTTAAGGTTAAAGTTGGCCATGATCGTGCTTCTGGCAACGCAACAACTCAGGCCACCACGACCGGATGACAGTTTCATGGGCCGCGGCTCATACAGCATTATACCGAGACCACCGAAAGATAGATCTGTTTTCGGTGGCCTTGATTATACGCTGTACAGAAAACTCGATCTTTCTTCGGCGCATTTTTTGCTTGTTTTTGAGATTCCTAAATTGTTTATGTAACTGGTCCCCCCTACTTTCCTCTCAAGTGTGCTAGGAAAATCCAAGATGCTGGTTGTCTTCATTCCTGGTAAAGTTTTGTTTACATAACCAGTAGTAGCCGAGGCTCTAATCCTGATCCAACAGACACTGGAAAGCCTCATTAAAACCGCTTTCATTGGTGGAACATCACGGGGCCTTTAACTACTACAAAATCATCCATATAAATTCGATGGAATTGCTGAGAGACATACATGCGCACAATATCAAAAACAAAACCACCTTTGTCGATGTTGATTGAGCTAATTATATGAAATGATCATTGCAAGATATGCTAAACATCTTTTTTCTTTTTTAACTTGAGATACAGCCTGTCCAGGAGGATGTTTACAAATTCCAAAATGCTATTGGGAAAGTAAAGAGCGTTAGATGAACGCAAAAGTGACATTATTCTTGCGAGAACGGAGCTAATGGCATCACTCAAGGTCGAGAAAGACTTATCGCAAGTTACTGAAGACCCAAATAGGAAGAGGTTCATTCTCCTGTCTTTTGGTATGAAAATACATTTTAGAACCACTTGGCGGGAAACTTACAACTCGCCCAGACTTCAAAAGCCTTTTGCCATGAAAGATTTGCCGTCTGTTTGTTTGTTTTTGTTTGTTTGTATGGTGTTTTTACGTTGCATGGAACCAGTGGTTATTCAGCAACGGGACCAACGGCTTTACGTAACTTCCGAACCACGTCGAGAGTGAACTTCTATCACCAGAAATACACATCTCTCACCCTTCAGTGGAATGCCCGAGAATCGAACTCGCGGCCACCGAGGGGTAAGCCAACACGATACCGACCACGCCACTGAGGAGCTGATTTATCGTCTGTGACCGCTTACTTTTCTACTCCGAAGATGTTTATAATCAACGACACTCGGCAGGTTATACTTTATGCAATCACTTTTCTTAATCCTTAGTTTTTCTTTATAATTATTTTTAAGTAGGAAAAAAACTTTTAGGAAAATCATTGAACCGTTACATTTTTCTCAAGTACTTGAAAATTATACAAAAGCCTCTACGTAAACTACGGTGCGATAAAAAGGAAGGAAAAGGGACAACTTGAAATGAATACCACTGCTCTAGTATGGCAACTATTTTTAATTTACCAGGGACTGGTTTTAGTTTAATGCGTGGCATAGTGATTAACGACATCCCGCTAACTTTTGGTCGGAAAACTAATGTTTAACAGAAAAGAAGAAGAAGAAAAAAGTCTTTTGAAGATGAGAAGTTTTGCAGATAATCCACAAAAGAAGAACATTTTCGCTTTAGTGGATAAGCTTCTTCTCCAACTTGCAGCCCCCTCTCTCTCTCTCTCTCTCTCTCTCTCTCTCTCTCTCTCTCTCTCTCTCTCTCCATTGATTTTATAATGCAGTGGTGTTAGCAACATATGTATTGAAGATTTCGTTTTTATTTTCATCAGTGAAATGATTAAAACTAATTTTGTCTTCCAGCATATGGAAAAAAAATTCACTATGGCGTCAGTTTATACCGATTTTCTAAGTCTATTTTCATGATTTATCCGATATAGGTCAAAGGGCGATGTAAGGTTATATAGGCCTACACGAGTCTCGGGGAAATGTTCAAATGCCGTACGAGTTTGTCAGAGGGATCCGATCCTATCCCTTGTAGGTGTTAAGATGTTGGATTCTAATGTAGTAGCTGCTGTTATGAAGACAGGAACATTTAGACATAATGACTCTCCACGTTTTCTCATAGCAGGTAATAAGATATTACGATATACAATAATAATAATGAAGGAAACACACTCGTATGTAAGGAAGCACCGACCAGAACATTCACCCCAAGCGCGCAAACAAACATCGCAAAATGAGCAACCAACACAAAGAGTCGTCATCAAGCAAATATTGTTCTACAACTTGACTCTTCCCATCACAAAAGGATGGGACCCTCCTCTGACACCAGACGAAAAGAGCGCTATGAAGTTTAGATTATGTGACAGAAAGAAGACCTGAAAAGGTGTAGAATCTGTTGTAATATACGCCCAAGGAAGTGTAGCCTAACCAGAAGCCTGTGGTATACATTCACGTTGTTGGGTTTAGGTAAAATAAGACCTCTTTCTTATGTCTCATCTAGATGAAGTGTTAAAAATACACTTAAAATTCTTAAAACTCGTGGTCAGTGGTCCTTGTCAGTCTTAAAGGATTTTAGATTTATTCTTTATTTGCACACACACACACACACACACACACACACACACACACACACACACACACATATATATATATAATATATATATATATATATATATTGTATTCCTGTTTTACTTATGCTTTACAAGTGATGTTTATTTAATTATTATTTTGTAGTCAGCCACGAAACAAAATCGAATCAATTTTATGTAGAGGTTTTGTTATACAGCATATATATATATATATATATATATATATATATATATATATATATATATATATATATATATATATATATATATATGCTGTATAACAAAACCTCTACATAAAATTGATTCGATTTTGTTTCGTGGCTGACTACAAAATAATAATTAAATAACCATCACTTGTAAAGCATAAGTAAAACAGGAATGCAATAAACATAACGACGACATAAAAAAGAATTGCTGAAAGTCATCCTCATCTCTCGCTCTCTCTCTCTCTCACTCTCAAAAAAAAAAAAAAAAAAAAAAAAACACACACTGTCCTGTGAGAAGTGTTTTTTGTCCATCTCATATGTCTTCCAGGAAATCTATGTTATCGACAGCAAAGAATATCAACTTGTTTTTCTTAATTAACTCGGGTAAGCCGTATCCTGTTGATTTCATCAAGTGACGGATGGAACAAGCTGGCTGGGGGAGGTTGGGAGGGGGGGGGTGTGGGGGAGGGGAGGGCGGCTGCGTGGGTGGAGGTTAAAGCAAGAGGACGGTTGTCTTGGTTAAAGGAATGCTACGTTTATTATCTTCTCAGCTCCAGTTTTTTTTTTGTAAAGATCAGTTTGTACTCGTGGAGAGATTTGAAATTGGCTACCCTTTGTCGAGTTTCTGTCAATTCAAACTTATTTTGTTTACTGTAACCATGAACGTATATTTATTCCTTTATTACAATAAAATACATAAAATAAAGTCACCAATAATATACCCATACCATAAGAGTGTTTTCAGTACCCTGGTTTGACTGCTGAAAGTTGGAATGACTTAAGGGCATCTTTAGGAGCAAGGACCCGTCCTGGCATAAGGATGGCTCTTTCAGCAAAAAACTGGGAATATCGGAGTTGGTATGGAATAAGGAAATCCTACGGGAAAAAATCACATTCAGCAGAAAAATTGAAGTGCCTCTTGGCAAATAAATGCATAGTAATTCCGTCTTAAACATGGTTTAAGCTAAAACAAAAATGCTTAGCTTTAGAGTTCTTGGTTTAACCATTAAATAAAGTTGTCTCTGTTGTCATAAGACAACCAAATTTGAAAATACCTCTGTGTTAATCAATCATAATAACGAGTTATTTCCTTACATATCGTATGTTTGTGTGTGTGTGTGAGAAAGAGAGAGAGAGAGGGGGGGGGGGGGGGGGGGCTGGGGGGGGGGCATTAAGTGCTTTTAAGGGCTGCCCTGTGAGAAAGAGCCAATTCTAGCAAATGTGTAGTTAAATCTGTAATAACAACATAAACTAAGAGCTTGAGATGGGAAGAGAAGAGTTTACCAAATCCTTACTAAAAGCGCATTCATTTTTTTTTTCTTTTGGTTGGTGATATCGTAACGATTAACAAGGTTTATTCTATAACGAGTAGTATCTCCATTTTGGATATATTTTTGACCTGTTTACCAATTTTACCTAAGTATTCGGCTAACAGTGCTTGCAGTTTTGTAGATATTGTCATCAAGTTTGTTACCACCCGTCAACGTCTTGGCTCCAAACCATTGTTAATGAATGTAAAATACTATTACTATGAGACTCACAGCCGGTGTCCCGGTGTTTTTCTGGAATAAAATTTTATCAACGTACATGACAAAGATGACACTTTGTCACAGGGTATCTTACATCCCTACCTAATTTTTAACTGCATTCTGTATTACGAAAGTTCCATAATTCTGGTAATTATAAGAGTAACACAGACTACTTGTAGACATCGCCAGCAAACTCAGAGGAATGTCTTTCGAAGATAGAATGACGTAACTTATGACGTCATTAACTTGCTTCCTTCTCGATGAATGATTGGCTATTCGTGAAAAGGCTCAACCTTTGGCAACAATGAAATACAACCAATACTCCTTGTTCACACTTTGTAGTAGTAGTAGTAGTAGTAGTAGTAGTATGTGCCATGATGTCGAGTGCTAGAATCCTTGAAGAAAATGGTTTCCATTAGTAATCCGAGAAATTGCTTTCTATTACTATTTCCCCATTGAAAAATTATGTAATGAAAAATCAATTAACAAAGTGAAGAAGACTTTGGCATTCATCGTAACTCCTTTGATATTTTTCCTAATATGACAGTAACGGTCATTGTAATAAATATATAGAGCATATATAATTATCTTTCTGCACCTTATGAAAGTCAACAAATGACGAAAACTTGGTAGTCTTGGATGTCCGGGTGTACTCCTTACCCAAAAAAGGACCCTATTATTCATTTACCTGTTCAAGCTTACGTAGGGTTCGCCACAGGCCTCCTCACTTCTAAACAATTACTATGAGATTCAGGGCCTCGGTAACACGGTTTTTTTCGCAATAAATTTTTATTTATGCATTTCATAAATATAACGCTTATTCAGAATACACATTATATCTACACATAAATTTTGACTGTATTCTGCGTTACGTAGGTTGATTAAATTTGGTACTTATAATGTAAAAGTGACTTTTTTTGAAGACGGGCCAACTTACTCAGAGAAAAGGTTTCGAACGCACTCGTTACGTAACTCACGACAGCATTTCTTCCCTCTTTCTCGATGGATGATTGGCTATACGTAACAAAGGCTAGACCTCTTGCAACAATGACATAAAAATGTAAATACAAGCAAAGCAGTACACCTTTATGAACTCTGAAACCTCTCCACTGATAATTGTCATAATGAACAAACCAACAAAATATGTTAATAAATACAGTTATTAGTCTAACTCCAAAATAAGTTTCCTAAGAAATTACAGTCTACTTTATAGGTCACAATCAGATTGACAAGATGTAGGGAATAGTTGGTAATTTTCAAAAACATAGTAGACAAGCTTGATTTGATAACTGCTATATCCAATGTCAAGCAATTTTTATTTATTGGCTATCTACCTATTTACTGAAAAAAAATAGCCGGTACCGTATTTTGGCTTTAAACCTTTACCAATAATTATCATCAGAATGATAACTTCATGAGGCTCCACCCACTTTGGCCTCGTTATAATTCAGGATAACACTGAAGGCTATTATGGGCATTGTTGGATTAGAAAATTTAACTTCTGGCTATAAAAACTCATTTCTCGAGTAGTTGCAAGAAGTGCTAAATGATCCTCAAGGATCCCAGCAGTTGGCCTAAACGTTTAATTCATGTATATTACTGCTATTACTACAGTAGTATTACTACGCTAGCACTGATACCCCACCCACATCTATGTATCGTTCCGCCATTCATAAAGTCTTTGTCATGGCCACGGGCTTTCTCTTGACTGTAAAAAGTTGCAAGTCGTAAGACAAATGCAGTTTTGCAACCACGGGGAAAATTCCAAATCCTTTTAGCCATTATTGACTGCTATGGGTTTCAGAGCCGATGGAATAAGGTGAATGAGTTTCTGTCTGGTGGATGGGTGGGGCAACATTTCGTCAAATGTTGTTTACCTTGCTTACGTAATGAATGTTTTTCGACTCTTGGCTCGTAATCATTGGCCATGGCATGGGCTGGATAATTTTTACTCTATAAAAATTAAAACTATCAGGTTTAGGTCATTGATAATGCTGCCAAAATTTGTGTGTGGTTGTAAAATATACATATGTCAACTTTCAGCTACATCCGATACTTTGATAAGGAGCAAAGTCCAAAAAACCGTGTTACAGAGGCCCTGAATCTCATAGTAGGCAGGTCGAAGTCACGTATAACTTTAAAACCATTCATTAAGTGTTCCGCCTCTGGCTCTGGCTGCTTTATTTTACTCTTATGTATATACTTTTTTTCTAATACGAGTAGTAAAGAATGCTGCCAAAAATTAGGTAGGGATGTAGAGTATACTATGGCTAAGTAATATCTTTTTCAGATGCACAGGAAAAAATTCATTCTGGAAAAACACCGGGACAAAGGCTCTGAATCTCATAGTAAAAGAGATTTACTACAGTACATTCCGTGATCCCTGCCCTGTTATTTACTATCTGCGAAACCTTTCAGCTGCTTTTAGCTCTAAGGTGACTATCAGATGCTCAATGTCATTTTTCTTATGAGACCTTACAAATTCCATGTCTGAATCAAGACGCTGTTAACGATGTGCCATGTGCCTTGTTAGAAGATTCAGTACCTCTCTTTTCTACCGACATTAGCATTATCTATGTAATATACCATAGCCTTGTACCTATCAGTCACAATGGTATGATAATTATTTCAGCTCAGTCTAAAACAATCGTATTGAATGTACCATATAGACACAATTCCCCTTTTCCATCACTCTTACTGTTTTAGCTTTACAAATGTCACACCAACTTGCCAATGAAGATATCAACATCCGGTTGGTCGAATCAGTCACACATCTGAACAAAAATGACGGCAATTGGATATGACCTGCGGGTTAACGACTAAACGTAGGTTTACACTTACGCACTTTTGTGTTGCGTGCTGTTACAGTGTGGGACCGCAAAAAACCGCATGAAAATTGACGCAGTGGGGAGAACAAATTACCGTTATTGGGCGGCGTGGCATGGACCCGTGCGGTGTGTTACGAGCATGTTACGGCGTGTTGTTGCGGTGATGTTGCGGTGTCTAGCAGAGTGTTATGGCGTTGGTGCTGTTTTATGGTGGTTGTTGCTATGCCAGGGCATGTGCTCTTGCGGCTTTGTTACTGCGTGTAGCAGTGTGTTGCGGGTGGCTTGCGGTGTTGTTGCGGAGTGCTCACACATCTGCACAAGATACGACATGGAACGGTGCATGATTGTTGCACATGCACCGTGCCACACTGTGCCTGATATGAACCTTGGGTATAGATAGAGGCCTGCCAAGCACATCCTTCATTCCATGCCCACCCAGTATGCAATATGGACCTCAACAGCCTCTCACCCCAGGATACCCAGAGATTTTTGGTAGCTGTCCTGTGTCTCTGTGCAGTCCAGGTCATTGGCAGGTTGAGAAGACGTACTACAGTGCCACACCCACCTGCACAATTACGCAGAAAGGACTGCAGGGCAGGGCGGATTTAGGCTCGAGAGTGGCTGACACAGCTTCTAAAGGCTGACGCCCATTTTGAAGAAGAAGGACACGAAAATGCAGCTTGCACAAGAGGTGGGACTCAAGTTGGCAGTCACTCTCCACCACCTAGCAAGTGGGAACGACTATACAAGCCTCCAATACAGCTTCAGTCTCCAAGAGTTCCATATGCCGGTTATTTCCATCAGTCTGCCAAGCCATTATCGACACATACAAACCAGAAGAGATGAAGTACCCCAAGACACCAGAAGAATGGAACAACGTAGCAAAACGATTCGCCTCAAACTGGAACTACTTCAATTGTGTGGGAGCCCTGGATGGGAAGCACGTCACGATCAAGAAACCCAAAGGTGGAGGATCACTGTATTTCAATTACAAGAAGTTCCACAGCATCGTCCTCATGGCCCTCTCCGATTTAAAGTACAGGTTCCTGTTTGTCGACGTCGGTGCAGAAGGAGGTGCTGGGGATGGAGGAACCTGGCAGTAGTGCAACCTGGCCAGGGCCATCACAAACAACCGAACAGGACTCCCACAAGACAGAAATCTGCCCAACAACGACGAACCCATCCCCTTCCACATAGTCGCCGACGATGCCTTCGCTCTCAAGTCGTGGATGATGAAGCCCTACTCCCACCAATCACAAGATCCCACCAAACGTCTATACAGCTACAGATTATCTCGCACTCGTCGTGTGGCGGAAAACGCATTCGGCCTGCTATAGATGAGATGGCGAGTTTTCGGGATGACGATGCAACAGGATGTAGAGGTGTGCAAGAAGATAACGTTGTGGGCATGTGTCATGCACAACCTGCCACTGCAGCGCTACCCATGTGCTGGCACCGACGTCGACCATGAGGACCAACACCATAAAGTCGTACCAGGTACTTGGAGGCAGGAGTCGCTGAACCTCATGGAATGACTCATGACAAGAAGGGGACCAAAATACACACATCGAGCGAAGGCCGTCAGAGATTACCTGGCCCAGTACTACTCATCGGATGCAGGCGCAGTGGAATGACAAGAGCGAATGGTGTTTCCTCGAGGACGACCAGCTACTGACGAGTAGAGGACCCAAAGAACTCTGTAATAAAACATAACCCAACCAATGTACATAATTGTAAATAAAGATCATGACGTATTTTTCGTTGTTTTATACTTCCATACTTTTGTATTGTCCTAAGAACTAATAACAATATTGATATAATAAAGAATATTTGAATGATGATTGGTACATATAAAAAATGATGTTGGAAAATAATTAACTGAAAGTAATAATAACATAATTCATAATAATGAGACAAATGAGAAGCAAATGATGGACAAAACAAAATACTTATACTAAACAAACATGTAAAGCATAGAAAGTAAGAAAATGAACATGAAAATCATATAAAGTAAGAAAATGAACATGAAAAGCATAGAATATAAGAAAATGAACATGAAAACCATAGAAAATAAGAAAATGAGCATGAAAAGCATAGAAAGTACGAAAATGAACATGAAAAGCATAGAATGTAAGAAAATGAACATGAAAAGCATAGAAAGTAAGAAAATGAACATGAAAATCATAGAATGTAAGAAAATGAAATTGGGACTTGGTTTATACCATAATATTTTCAACTGCAAATATCATATATTATCAACTGAGGTCAATATGTCTTTAGTCTGTTACTGATTTTTCATTGTTCCCCTGTTAATAACTCTGTTCAGTCAATGTTAATTATTGTTTCATTATCATATTTGTATGTGTTCATGTTCATTTGATCATGTTCTCAATATTATGTTATTGTTCTTTACCGTGTATGTTATTATATCATTTGATGGCCATATTTATTTCATGTTACATTGCATTTTATAGTTCAAGTTATTTTCCGAGTTCTATTCATTTCATATATCATGTTAGATTTCCTGTTATATTTCTTCATGTTATTATTCTTTATGGCCATGCTTTTTCATTATTCAATTTCATTTCACCCAATCATTTCATCATATATATTGTCATGGACATATAAATTAAGCATCAATAAGGAAAATGTAAATGCAAGTCAGTATTTCAACATATTTATTACAAAAAGAAACATAATGAATGTTATAAAATTTACAAAATCATTTAATATTGCGAAAATAACTAAAAAATCATTTATTATTAAAAAAATAACATTCTATTTATTTACAAAGTTTTCAATATCACTCCATTGATTCGGGGTCAATGTCCTCCTTTTCACCTGGGGAGATGGTCAAGTCGTAGGTGGGGGGATCCTCTGCGGCAGTAGGTTTTGGTGTCGAAATACTGGCGCCAGGGGTAGGGGGCCGCAAGTCTGCCAAGAAACTGTTGACTAGCGGCGACAGCGAAGAAGTGGAATGTCAAGTAGAAAAGTTCAGTGGTGTCAACCGTCCATTGGGGAAGAATGACGGTGTCGCTACCCGTGTCGCCTATGTCGAGTACACCTGCTGATGAGATAACTGCTGCTGCTGAGGCTGCTGTTGAGGGAGGGGATCATAGAAGAACACAGGTTGGGGTTGAGACGCGAACCACTGGTGTGATGATCCCTGAATCGGTTGCAGTGCAGAAGCTGTCGAAGTTCCTGGTTTCGTCTGCGTTTCTTTATCAGCTCGTGGGGGCATCCAGTGGGAACAACCCCCACAAGCCATGGCCTCTATCGTCGTGGCATCATCTTCCTCGGGTCCCTCCAAACTGTGACAAAGCCTGATGACTTGCTCGAAGAACGGCTTCTGGTATTGTCGAGGCACGTACTCCAAGCATTGAGTCAAGTACTGGACGAATACGGTAACGTCACAATGCATATTGTCCTGTGCTTGTGGTACCAGTGAGTTGATGCTTGTCATAATCTGGGTCAGTTGAATCTGCAGTCCTTCTATAAAATCAACTGCGTCGGCGGATAGCTGTCGGTCCTCTGGCAAGTTGGTCGGTCTCTTCTGCTTCAGCCGCCTCCTCCGCTGGATCGAAGCTGCTGACAGGCCCGACATGTCAGCACTGGAGGAATCCTCTGCATCGGTTCTGCGGGACGATACAGTTGAGAATCGATTGCTTGCTACTGTGGGTTTGTGGGCGATGTGACCTCCCAGGAATGCCCACGTAGTCATCACCTCCTCCTCCCGTGGTGTCCTGTTGCGTGCAGCCGACCTGCTCTTGTACTCCCTCTTCTCGATCTTCCTGAAGTCAGTATGGCGAGCCTCGAAGTACTTCCGAACTTGCTGGAAGGTGCAATTCGTGAAGTACGCTGCCAGCTCACAACAGATTTCCTCCTTGGATTCGACCATTGCCTGTCTCGCTTGTCGTACAAGGTGGGGTGTGACTTGATGAATTTGACAATGATATCCTTGTCCTCTGGCATGAACGGGTAGTCTTGTATGTCCTTCTTGCTGGGCAACCTTCCATCCAATCGACCTAGGGAGACGCTGTAACACACCGCACACCCTGCATCATGTGTGCGCCATTTATTAATGATGGCGCCGTAAGGGCACCGCACGGCGCCGTAACACTCCCGCATGGGTGGTATGAACCCGCACCACGTGCGGTGTGGTGCGGTGTGACACGGCACCATGCGGGTTCTTACCTCTTTAGTTGCGGCACTGCGCCACACTGCTTACGGCTTCATGCGACTTCATCACGCCACCAGACGCCACGCAGAAATTTGAAATGATTTAAAATCCTGGTGGAGCCGAGCGACTTAACGGTCCGCGCCAGCCACCACCAGCAAGGTGGCGCACTTTTGGTGCGGTTTTGGTGCGGTTTCTTGCGGTCCCACGCCGTAACAGGCCGCAACACAAAAGTGTGTAGGTGTAAACCTACCTTAAACCTACCCTAAAATATTTTGATAACATTAATTTATTGATTTTTTAGTGTTATTCAACACAGGCACGCACTACGGCAATAATTTATCAAACTCCGAATAACATCAAAGCTAGGCAAAGGGATGATCATGTCTCTACATAAGAATTATTTGACAATCGTATGAATTTCAATCGTCATTCAAAGTGCAACTTAAAACGCTTATTTTTTCAAGAGTCAAAGAAAATCTTCTATTGGCTTTTGAATGACTCATACTAGTTATTATTTACACTTTCTTTAATATAAAATATAACTTTGTAGTTTCATGAGCATATTTGTCAATTTGGAGCTGTAATTTAAATGCTGAATTTTCTGTGTTCATTTGGATTTTTGCGAGCTCATAGAGACTTCAAAATAAAAGTGTGATTTTGTCATACTGTCTGTAGAATCCTGCGACTATAAGGATGTGTTTATGTCAAAACAAATAAGATTTGGTACCTGACACAAACTTCAATAGAGCCATTTATGGAACACTTACGAGAAAGTAAAAGGCTTCTAGTATTTCAAAATTATTTAGATCAAGCGCTTCGAAATTCGAACATGGAGTCATCGTGGTAACAAGAGTCGTAGGAAAAAACATATCTAGTTTATATCACATGTTGATGCTTCTCCGCGAGGCGCGAACCAATTTTCGTGACGTCATAGATTGTTTGTATTGACTGGTTTCGGAGTCTAGGCTGGATGTAGTGATCTTAACAGATTTGGATTTCCTACGGAGATTTCTTTAGATTTGACGGATTGCGGCCATTAATAGGTGAGCACTTTTTTCTAGAGATGCGGCGATAGTCTTGGATTTTGTATGAAAGGTATTATGTTAATATAAATGTTGTTATTAAATTCTATGTAAAGACGGCGGTCCCTCTTGCAACTTGGGTCGCGGGATGAAAGGGTATTGATTTTTCCTATTGCAACGCCTTTCTTTGCTTTTATATCACATTTTCCTTTGCTGAAGTGAAGTTAGGGTTATTGGTAACGCTAGAGACTACAAGCGTTCAAGTTCTATTCGGTAATTACCGGTTTACGTTTAAAATGGACGCCTTGGTTAGTACCTAGGCTAGTAGGCACCTAGGTACTAGGCTACCAGCACCGGGGTCAAGATCATGAACATACCAATGACATAAAAGAAAACTGTAGGACTAAATACCGTAAACATGAACTTGTTATAAATAAATACGGTAGTCCTAAATAGGTACCATAAACATGAACAAAATACATAGGCTAAGCAAAAACAGAACACCTACAAAATGCGGTACATAGGTAGTAGTACCTAGGTAGGCTATATCGGTAGGCGGCAGACGGGAACCAGGCTGCAGTAGTAGCCTTCAGTTTTACCAACAAGTTTTAGGCCTTAGGTGAAGCATTAGGCTAGATGTTCTCAAACTAGGCTAGGCTACTGATAGACAAAGCACAGTACCGTTAGGCTATTAATCTAAGCCTTGGCTAACAGCTAGAGGCCAGACTAGACTTGAATTGAGGACGCTTTACCTAGGGTAGATTACCACGGCAGGCCAACCAGGCCACCTACAATCAATGTTTGCCACCCTCCGAAAAAGTACATTATAACGCGTCCTGACACCCGAGATGGGCATCAGTCGCGACTTGTTGTTGGTGAGAAACGGAGCTAAAGACCTCTACTCTCCTTTCGAAGTAAGTATTTTCTCCAAAGTTAGAAATTAAGGCCAAATTTTAAGATTTAAACAGAGGGTACTGAAAATGGCGCCCACGGCAGTGGAAATCTCACCAAAACGCTTTAGAAATTTTTACTTACAACTAAAAATGTTTCGAAGATTGACGCCATCTCGATGTTTACGGAGTCGCTTGTGTCAACAAACTTTCCATTTCCTGTGGTAAATCCGCACACCACTTGTACCCACAGACGCTGGAGCACTTTTATCACAACAATCGAAACACGATTTCTCACCAACAACAAGCCAGGAGTAAACAGCTGTTTTGGTAGAAGATGACGAGAAGCGTGCTCTTAGCTAATTTTTAAATAAGTAGTAAAACATCAATATTTTACATATTTATGATGATTAATTTGAAAATATTCATTATTGAAAAAGTAACTCGACTCTGACTCAAATTTAAGTAATTATTTTTCTGAATTAGAAAGTTCTTTTAAGTTCTGTATTATGACGTCACGACATCTTGACTTTCGTACCTATTGTAAGTAATTGCTATACTCAACTGTCATTGCAGAACAGTTTACCAGTTATTCATGCAGATTGTTATCAGCTATAGTACATGTAATTGTTATAATCGTGATGCGCATATATATCTTTATTATTTACTTTTTGGATATATGAAGATGTTTTACTGCTGGATTATCGCCGTAGTGTGACGCAATCGTTTTCGGTCCATGGGCCTCTGTCTGTTTTCGCACCATAAGAAATTATGGGGCCGAATTTGCAATGACCAGAAAGTCGTTAAAAGAGGAAAGTTAGCATTGAGGGGCATATGTTTTGACTGAGAAAAATACAATTTGTTCATGAAACTTACCTGACAGATATATATATAGCTGTATTCTCCGAAGTCCGACAGAATTTCAAAATTCGCGGCACACGCAGTGGGCGGCCAGGTGGTGGTACCCATTCCCGCCGCTGGGAGGCGGATATCAGGAACTATTCCCATTTTCTATTCATATTTTTTCTGTCGCCGGTCGGTAAACAACTGTTTACAGACCTCCGCCTAGGATTTTGAAACTTCATTAGCCGCTTAAGTATCCTAATTATTCTTACGATTATTGACTTGGATTTGTGGCTAGGCATACGCTATCGTAAATTTTTCATTGCATTTGATGTCTGAGGCTAGTTAGCCTAGTTTCAGATTTTGTTGTCTGCATGGGGGATGGTGAAGCTACCGGAACTTTCGGTAGACACTCGCTTAGTGTATATGGCGTTTACTTGTTTTCTTTGCATAAGTTCAATGTAATTAGTGTAATGTGTGACTGATTACGGAAGAAGTAGGATTCATGTACGCATTTTAGAGCGTGTTAGAATCAGGAGTTTTCCTCCACAGTAAACAGAAGTTAGAAATAATGAACCTTCTATCCTCCTGTAGATTTTATTTTGCCTAACCCTGTGGTATGGCTTACGGGCCTAGAAGAAGTGTCTGCTAGAGGATTACATCAAGTAATCTTAGACTAAAGTGCTCGCTCTCCAATCAGTGTTGTGAAGTGTAGTGCCCCTTGTGTTGTGGAGGGGGCGTCAGATCGGCCCCATAATGCCTCTAGGCCTGGACCTCTGTCGGACTCCCAGGACTCAGGGAGAGGGTATGTCGAAAGCTGCAAGAGGGTTACGGGGGCTCCCCACCGATCTGGCGTCCCTTCGGCAGAACCTGTTGACGCTTCCCAGGCTGCTAAAGATCGTGCACGCGCACGAATCTTGAAGGATTGCTTCTCGTCCTCCGAGGCGTCCTCCCCGCGCAAGGGTTGGAGCTCTCGGAAGGACTCGCGCCCTCTAAGAAGCTTTAGAGAAGAGGACGCTTCACGTCCTCTCTCTCGTTAGGAGGGAACGTCAGATCGGCCCCCATAACGCCTCCTAGTCTAGACCTCTGTCGGACTCCCAGAAACCAGGGAGAGGGCATGTCAAAAGCCGAAGAGGGTTGGTTACGGGGTTTTTCATGCTGATCTGGCTTCCTTTCGGCAGGTCCTGTTGTCGCTTCCCAGGCTGCCGAAGATCGAGCACGTGCACGAAGCTTCAAGGGTTGTTTCTCGGCCTCCGAGGCATCCTCCCCACACAGGGTTGGGGCTCTCGGAAGGACTCGCACCCCCTAAAGAAGCTTTAGAGAAGAGACGCTTCACGTCCTCTCTCTCGTCACGAGAGGATGAGGAGTAAAGAGACCACATTTACCCTTTTAGAAGAATGCACTGGCTCTTTTTCTAAGGGACATTTAAGGAGGCTCATTCATCTTGCCAGAAGAGTGATTTGAGCCTCCTGCGAGTGAACGCTCATGATATCATTTATACATTATTAAGGAGGCTCTCATTTCATCTTTCCAGAAGAGTGATTTGAGCCTCCTGCGAGTGACCGCTCATGTATACATCATTTATACATTATTTAAAGAGGCTCATTCATCTGCCAGAAGAGTGATTTTGAGCCTCCTGCGAGTGAACGCTATGTGAACGCTCATGTATATGAACGCTCATGTATATATCACTTGTACATTATTAAGGAGGTTCATTCATCTTGCCAGGAAGTGATTTGAGCCTCCGCCTCGAGTGAACGCTCATGAAGTTAGAGCTGTTTCAACCTCGCTAGCATTTCCAAAAAAGAATTTGGTAATCAAGGACATTCTTGATTCCACCTTTTGGAGGAGCAACTCAGTATTCGTCTCCTCTCCTCATGGCGCTCCGTATACGTTACGTAACGTTCGCTTTACTTCGAAAAGCAAGCTGATAAGTTTGACGGCCGGCAAGCTGCTTTGCACAGTCAAACAACTTATGTCTCTGGTCGGCATAAGAAGGGCAATTAGACGTGAGGAAGCTTTTGGAGGTGCTCGACGTCCTATAAGTAGAGAGGATTCTCCAGGACGCTTCGGCAAGCACCTTGCGGAAGACGAAAGCCATACGTCTTCCTTTAGTGTTCACACTCTTCAGGAGCAGCGTGCGGCTCTCCATGGAGACTCGCATGAGGACGTCCCTTAAAAATATTCAACGTCATACGCAAAACGCGGTTCGTCATAACATTGAAGATGTTGGCAAGGTCGCTCGCCAGGACGCCTCTTGGCGGGCCTTGCATGCATCAGGGCGCTCAACGAGTTCCTCTCTGAAACGTCGTTCAGAAGACTTGGTGTTCTCTGCTCAGACACGCTCGTAGCTAAGCAGGACGTTTTTTGAGGACGCTCAGCAGGCAACGCTAAGCAGGGACGCTCCAGCCAGGACGCTTTCCAGGACCGCTTTTGAGGACGCTTTTTGTGCACATTCGCCAGGACGCTTCGGTGGAAGCTCGGCAGGACGCTTTGCGAGAGAAAAGACTTGTAGAAGGCTTTTTATTTGCTGTTCAGGACGTTTCTTAGGACGCTTGACGCTTTTATAAACGCTCGTCAAGAGGAGGTTTTTTCAGGACTCTCCACAGGACATTCCTTTACAGAAATTTAAAAAAAAAAAAGGATTCGGAGTTAGCGGAGAGACATACCCGAATTTTTTCTTCGATCCCTCTTTCCTCTTCATCGATTTTCTCTGAGAATCGGGAAGATTATATACTCGGATTCCTGGGTGACTTTCGGTCATGGTAAAGGGTTTTCCCCTATTAGCAAAGTGCTAATAGTTTTGTCTAGTAAGGAACTTCTTTTCCCCATTGTCAAGATACTAAACGTTTTGTCATTTAAGTGGGGACCCCTCATAAATGGGGTAGTTCTCATTGACATAGATTTTAACGTTTTTATCGTTTAACGTGGATAAACTCATTAACAAATTTCGAAGAGCTCTCATTCATTTTCAGAGGCTCATCCGGGGAGTAAGAAAAAGACTTGTAGACTAGATCCAGGAAGTCTTATGTCCAATATCATAAGAACATTGAACGGTCCTTTTCGATCCTCGGTTCTCTCTTGATGATCTCTATTCGAATATTACTCCTTTCTTGGCAAAGAGTCAAGGAGTTCTTTTTAAAAAGTCTCATTCATTAGAAACGTGAACAGTCGTTTCCTTTCTCTCTCTTCCTCGTCGAGGAAAGATGTAGTAGAGAATTCGATGTTCAAATTACTACAATACTTACGTAGTTTATCTTTGCGTCATTTTGCTAACGCATGGGTCAAGTCATATACGCATATCGTATTTACCTCTGCGGATAGAAGCCCGAAAGAACTGTGTTCTTAATGTATTTATTTGACACTCCCTTCAACCTTCCAAGAGTTTTCGGAGTAAGAATAACTATTCAGGTATTGTTACGACAACACCAACTCAGATTCTGTATTTAGCGAATTTTGTTTCGTTTAAATATGCCTGCTGAGAGTTTTCCTTTTGCCTCGATAATTTCATACCTATCCCTTCGTAAAAGGAGTAGCTGGCAACTCAGGCAGATAGTGCGAGACGATGAAACAAGGCTGCTGTTACTGTGATGTGATCTACGCAGTACCGGCTAGCTCGGTGTCATGCGCGGTTTGGTTGCGTCTCTCTGCCCTACAATCATGGATTTTAGCCTCGGGTTGAGGAAATTTCTAGTAATCATGAATGAACATGCCTTCCGTTTACTTAGAAAATTTCAACAAGATATCTCTTATACTTGTTCGGTGCGGGTTTACCGCACGGTAACAGATCTCTGTACGAATCTACCGCGGCATAGCACTATAATAATGCTCTCCTGCTTATGCAAAGTGCAGCCTTATTTAGGGAAGGAAGCAGGCTGAGTGAGGAATGGATGAGTTTGCTGGGGACCATTTCCTCGCTGGAGAAGCTTGTTTTCCCTGAAATAAACAGCAATTTCAGACCTCTACAATTTTTGCCTTTCACGAAGAAATTGGAATAACATCAAAGATCTTGTAATAATTCTAATTTTCTCTCAACGGCTTGAGGATCACCTGGGCGGGTGATAGCGAGAGGGTGCCAGACATCCGAACAGAGGAACAGATGTTCTGGCACATTGTCCTGAAAGAATTGGAAGCCAAAGTTTGGTCGGCTCTCCAGTTCCTCGAACGGGTGAGTTTGGATCGAGTGGCCCAAATCATCTCGGATAATTTCTCAGCTCTTTCATAGCTCAAGAACAGAGAATTGGTTATGGGCTTGGGCCACGGAACGTAACGGTCCTCAAGAGGTTCGTTAAACTAGTGCACGTCCGTGCGGGTCTTCTCGATCGAAGGCAAAACAACTACTGACGTCTGAGTAATCCTCACTTAGAAGTATTTCGAAAGTGAGGAGAGACTGAGGGCGTCCTTTCGTTAAGTTTTTCGTAATTTTGAAGACGAAGGAGCTTCCTCTTAAGTTGTTCCCTTATTCATGATCCTAGAGGATTAGCTTTAGTCGCCACATGTTGGCCTCTAAGAGGTTGGATTCACAGAGGTCAGGTAATTCAGAGAATTGTCCAAAGACCCTTCCCGAGAGAATCGGTGTAATCTAACTTCGTCACCTAGTGAAGTATCTAATATCTCTCCTCTCTGAGTCTGAAGGCGTTCAGACTATCGAGAAGCGATAAGATCTTCTAGATTAATGGCAGTCTCTTGGCCAAGGCAAAGCAGTGCTGCCTATTTTCAGTGTTCAATCGGAGCGGGCCGTTTCTGGATAGTGAAGGGAAATTACTATTCCTCCAACTCGACCTCTGTGAATTTCTTTATGGTTCTACTTTCCGTATGAAGTACGAGATAAGATAGAAGTCCTAACTATTGTTAGAATATGCAAATATGTTGTTGACGGCCTCTAGGCTCAGAGATTCGGTTCTGTCAAACAACAAAGCTTCACGATCTTTTGAGGTCTGGGGAGATCTTGAAATTCTCTGGATCGCAGGTTCCGGCATGGAACTTAGACGTAGTCTGAGTTTCTGATGCCAAAAGCATTTCGAACCTATCCTTTCTGCGAACTTAATACACGTGACCAGAAAGGACTAACATTCTAACCGCTCTAGCCACGGCAAAGAGGGTTAGTGAGCTTTTAGCTATCATCAGAGGTTTTAGCTTTAAAGGACATAATGCGGTCTGTCCTCTAAGCCTTCCGTTCTTGATAAGAACGAAACAAACCTGTCTAACCCTTGACCCGAAGGTTTGGAGACCAAGGGTATGGCACAAATTATTGGGCAAAGGCATTAGAGAGTCCTGTGCCCTGTCGGGTCTCTCAAGTTTTATCTTAATAAAACTATAGTAAGTCGAGGTCAACGGACAATCTGCGGTGTTCCGTAAAAGACCAGGACTGGTTTATGTCCAAGAACACCCTGGCATTATAGTCAAGGAGTTCTTTTAAGAAGTCTCATTCATTATGTTTGCATAAAGATTTGAGATTTTTTCTTAATATGAATGCTCAAGAGGTGAGGGCGCGGCCTCGGAAGCATTTCAACAGAGCATGACACTCAGTAAATATCCTGAGGGTGCCACGCTTTAGCGAAGCAAACTCTGTGTTCGCTTCACACTCCCGACAGGATGTGAAGACGACATTTGAGATCTGTAAGTCGCTAGGACCATACATATCCGTAGATATATTATTGGGGGCAGCAAGCAACACGAATCCTATCCTATAGAAAAGGGATAGGTGTGCTTTTAACTTTGAAGGGTTGGTCGCTTGAGGCGCGTTCCTTTTCTTTAGCCTAGAAGTTATGGAACTAACTTTAATAGGTTAGGTCAGGTGGTGGTTTTAGCTTCGTTGCCCTCAGAAGTATGGTCATATGGTCTAGTCACATTGTGGTCACGCCCCTGTTGACAGATCATCTAGAGCGCACCAGCATTACAGGTCTCTACCTCGCTGGCAACTCTAGTAACGCGAAGCAGACTTTAGTTGACAGTAATCACGAAGTCGGCTATGCTAACAGGTGAGGAACCAAGATGTATATCATCAACTTAATTTAGTTTCCCAAAAATCCTATTCTGTCTCTTCCCACCATCCGAAGGTGGGATTCAGCTATATATATATCTGTCAGGTAAGTTTCTGAACAAAAATGTTATTGTTATAATACAATTAAGTTTGTTCATACTTACCTGGCAGATATATATAATTAAAGTGCCCACCCACCTCCCTCAGGAGACAGTGGCACTGATAAAATATGAATAGAAAATGGGAATAGTTTTCCTGATATCCGCCTCCAGCGGCGGGAATGGGTACCACCACCTGGCCGCCCACTGCGTGTGCCGCGAATTTTGAAATTCTGTCGGACTTCGGAGAATACAGCTTATATATATATCTGCCAGGGTAAGTATGAACAAACTTAATTGTATTATAACAATAACATATTTATTCAATAGCTAGCTTGTAAAAAATACTTGGTTATAAAAACTTGATTGACAACTAAGCAGCAATGTCTAACTATGGGTTTCAGAGACAGTGCAAGCACGTTTTGTTTTTGGGCAATACCTATTTCTGTAACGAACACTCGTACAGAACGAGATTTTGCTATAGTGCATTACACCCAGTGCCGTAATTTATAAGGGTATCGTGAATCACTAATCGTAAAGAATAACGACACTTGTCCTTGTACCAAGAGACAAAAACTCCATTATGCAGAAATGGATACGAACACGTGTATAAAGCTCCACCTACCCTCTCCCCCCCCCCCCCCCCCCCCCCCCCCCCCCCCCCCCCCCCCCCCCCCCCCCCCCCCCCCCCCCCCCCCCCCCCCCCCCCCCCCCCCCCCCCCCCCCCCCCACCGCCATCCCTTTTCTTCTTCGTTCCTCGCCTTTCCCTTCCTTTCTCTCTCTCTCTCTCTCTCTCTCTCTCTCTCTCTCTCTCTCTCTCTCTCTCTCTCTCTCTCTGTTGCCATTCGGTATGTGTTGACCCTCCAAACTGGGTATAAGACTACACACAAAACCGTTGAAATTGGTGAAATTAGGCTATGTATTGGAAGTATATATACATAAATATTAAAGCAATTTTATCATTATTGCATTACTATGACAACTAGAATTCATGGAAACAGTTTATATAATGGTAACGGCGTATGTGTGAAGCCTCCACTAATGTGGCAACGATGATTTTGCCATTCTTAGCATGCAAACATTAAAGCATGCAAACATTAAAGGTTACATTTATTTCTGGCATACGATTATTAAAGAAATTCAAAATAAACCTAATAAAGACTGAAATCAATGAAAAGTGCTAGCAAAAACAAAAAAGCAAAAAAAAAAAAAAAAACGTAGTCGTTCCTCTGCACTTTTCCGTATTCGTTCCTCTATGGTTTTCGGCAGCCAGATGTACGAAAAACGTTAGAAACATTTGATTTTATCTACTTTAGAAATATCTGTAATTTTTTCGGGGTAATTTGGTTGCAAAAAAGGGTTGATAATATACATGAATTAAATCAAAATTTTTAAATAACAAAGTAAATTTAAACTAAATAACGAGTAAAGTAAACAGTTTAGGGAATAAAAACTTTGCAGTTTCGTCGTCTGTCGTCGTCTGCTGTTCGTAATTGTGTTTATGGCGCGCGCGCTTAGAAACCAGGAACAGCAACGGGTTTAAAGTGCAATGTGGAGTGAACTGAGACCAAAATGTGTATAATAACAATCAAATAAGCACTGTGGAGTTTCAGTTGTGATGGCAGTAAGGATAAAAACCGCCGATTACAAGGTAAGAATGAATTCAGTTCCAACCATAACCCCGGGAATAACAAGTTTCATACTTTCACTAATATAGGCAACAAAATGTTGTTTTATTGTGCTGATTACAACTGCAATCTTGAGTAAGATCAATAAACGTTACATACATACGCTAACATTGTTCAAATGAGTGCTGGGAAGGGCTGGGGAAAGATGGTGGACGTCACTGATGAGAACCGTCCTCCAGTGCCATGAAACCGCCATATTGGATTTCAAAACTGCCTTGAAAACATATTTTATGAAGAGCTCACATGCTTATTTTAGTTCGTATGGGGCTTTCATATATCACAATATGTTGACGAAACTTCAGTCTTTTAAATGGTATGCTTAGAGTTGCAATTGTATTCATGTTTCACCAATTAAATATCGAGTGAATAAGACCCGTCTACCGTGTTGAGGGTTGGCTTGTCGTGATATTCTACCCTACTGGATAGATTGATAGTAGGCTAGGTGTTTAGGAGCGAGTGCAGAATGAGGGCTCAGGGGGCGGTAAGTGTAAAGGAGACGGCTGCACAGATAGTGTAAGTCGCTGATCAATACCTATATTTTGACTAAACAATATAGAAGGGTGTTTCTATAGTAGTGCATTACAGGTGAGATAATGGAGTGGGTGCAGGGTAGGGAGATGGGTAGGTGTGAGAAATCCGACTGTGATAACAGGCCAAATCTAACCTTTCCTTGAATAATATGTCCTGACTTACCCAGACCTTCCCTTCCTAATCTGACTCAGGGTGTCATGCCCTGACCTGGCTGGGGAGATGGGGGTTCTGCCCCCGTTTCCCCAAGTAGCACTTAATATCCCTTTCTCCCTACTCTGTTTAGCCTACTATATACCTGAGATAATTTGAGATATTTACCAAGATGGAAAATTTACTGTGTATTACCAACCTCACAGCAATGAACATGTAAACAAAGCAAAGTTAATAAAATTTGCATTGTGTAAGTAAATATCTTAAATGATCTCACCTGTACTGCATAACATAGACAACACCCTTTTATATATTGTTGGGTACAAAAAATACATTAACAAATGATTACTTTGTGCAGCCTTATTTAAATTTACCATCAGAACATTTCAAATGGAATATCAGCTAACCAGACTTATTTTTACCTAGTAACTTTGGACTCTATCTGGCAAGGGGAAGGGCTTCCCCCTTCCTCCAAGTAGGTCGTAACCTCTCACTCTGCATTCAAAGTAATACATAGTATTTACAATAACAGTAAAAACTTTTGATACATTTGTAGACTGCTGGACAAGTTGAGGAAGAAAACAGAACATAAACCACAATAATTCTTTGGAAGTCTGCATAGAGATATTGTTTATAACTGAAATTTTTTGACTTAGAAAAAAAAAGTGTGTATGTACGTACTTTGTGATGTAGTACAGGTGAGATAACTTGAGAAATTTACCTTTTGTAGTACGTATATGGTTTTATGGTTGGTAGTAAACATTGCATAAAAACATATTGGTAAATGTCTCATCTTATTTTGGTAAATTTTTTGTTATCTCACCTGTATTGCGTCATATACACCCTTTTCTATATTGTTTAGTTAAAAATTGTTATTAATAAACATTATCTGTGTGGTTCTCTTTCTTACAGTGATCAAAACTGCTAATATCATTGCTTTTAAATCTTTATGCTATTCCAGAAATTGAAATGACTATTTCTTGGGAAATTGGACCTCACCCATAAATCTTACAGTTCAGGAGACCACAGTGGGAAAGTAGGCTTTTTGGGTGGAGGACCACAAAAGTAAAATACAGTGACTGTAATCCCACTGATGCTTCCTATGCAGTGTTTATGAATTAATATCATGCACTAGGGTAAGGGCTGCATACCATAGGTTAGGTGTGGTTGGTTAGATTGTTTGCTAACAAAATGAACATCAGAAATTTATAAAATGCACTAAAACTTAGGAATAATATTTCAATTTAAAAATGCAATAATTATTCAAAAAGTAAAATTTCTGTTTTAGCAGGATAATGTAAGAAAGTTTTGTTTCCAGAGAAATAGGCTATGCACTTTCCATAATGTTATCATTTCTGAAAAGACGAAGTGTTAGGAATGAACTCTTTCAATTTTATGCTTATAATGATGTACAGTCTGTTTCTATTGGAAATAACATTTGCACCACTGATCTACAAGCAAGAACACAATGGCCCATTATCCTGTGGTAATTTACTCAAGATAGTTCAAACATCCCTTGGCTTCCTTCAGTCATCATAAATCACCCTCAAAGGAGATGAATACATGTTGAACCTTGAGGTCTGGCTTGGAAGGGGGACCTGTACTTCCTGGACCCCCAAACATGACATCTTGCATAAAAAATACGTTATACATATTAGTCTACTTATTTGAAGTCTATCCCCAAAGTTTTTTGGTGTTACAGATGTGTTAATATTGTCCAATTTGTTTCAGGTGGTGACGATGTTACGCCGAGGGGGGAAACGCATCCGTATGGATGAACCCCCTCCTGAATATGATGCCCCACCTATGACTCCTATGACCCCGGCCTCAGAGCTTCAAGAACCTTACACACCCTACACCCCGTACACACCCACTGGAGAGACGCCTTTGCATCAGTAAGTACCATAGATGAACTGAGTTTTGTATTGACCATGTATGAGACAAAGCATGCATATTCACTTTAGCTTTACATTTAAGGTAATATTAGGTAAATGTGATGGTGGTTATAGTAGAAGATATCAAAAAGAGTGATGTATTTTAATAGATTTAATTTCTCATTTTAAAGGGCCCAAGTCTTTGTTATTGCACTTTAAACTGTGGACTTAACCAAAGAATATCTTTGGTGTTAGGTTGCTTAATGCTTTAGATAGGACATTCAAGTAACTGTAATGTATTTGATTTACTTTCTACTGACTTTGTTGCCAGTTTCATCTACAATCTCCCCAATATTCATAATGAAAGTAGTATATTTACACTTTAGTACAAACCAGAAGATCATTAGTTAAGACCAGCAAGACTTCAGAGAATATAATAAATTAATTTTATTAGAGGAAATACGATCATAAGAATAGAGTATAACTCAGTTAGATACTGTACTATATTCCTAAATTTTATAGCAAGTAAATTGTAAAGAAATGAGCTGTGACACAGTTTGCCTTTTTGGGGGAGCCTTTTGGAAGTGGAAGTTAGTTTTCAAGGGGATGAAAGTGTTGATTCACAAGAAAATTATGCCAGATACTCGGTATTGGACTGCAACTTTCAGTTTAGTGATACGCAGGTTGATTTTTGTAATGTTCTTATTCCTTGGAGTTTGGTTTTGGAAAACCTTTACATATTCCTGTCCAGTTTATGAACTTTTATGAGGTCAGTGTTTGCATTTGTGTCAAACATGCTATGATCTTAAAGGACTTACTGAATCAATCTAATAGTTGCATTACAGATGCTTAGTATTCAGTCATTAGGTTCTAGAAATAGTATTGTTTGGCAGTTGAAGATATGAACTTTAGGGAAATTGATAGTAAATGAATTAACAATGGTTTTGAGATACTAAGATTTTAGAGTCATAACAGCTTAGGCTAATAGTATTCTAGTGATTGTCAGATTTTTTTAAGGCTAAGAAGAGAATATGTGACATATATCCTCTTTGGGTCAGTTTTTATTACATTTCATATACTGTACACAACTTTAATTTATGGTAATTAGTTTTTCGTTTGCTTTTTCATCCATATGTTTTAAGAAATTATCTCTCGTGTTTGACCTAATGTCATTTCTTTTATAATCGAGAGTAATGCTCCTTGCGAATGACCATGTCTTGTGAAATGTCATCAATTGTAGCACAGCCTGAAAAGAGTATGAGGAAAATAATTAGTGATTTTACCTAAGATGAGGTTATTTAATTCAGAGGTGGTGTTGTGAGCAAGATTCATTAATGTCGTTTGTGCTTGGGTTGGTCATGTGGTATGGACTTTAATGTGAGCAAAATTAACAGTTAACAGTGGGAATCCTTAGACATTAAGACATGGAATTATGACATTCAGCCAGAGATCAGCCTGTTGAAATGAGTATTGTAACAAAATGTAAATCAGCTCCACATTATGGTACCTATGTAATATTTTATATTTCATTTTTTTTACCTGAGAGCGCCATAGCAGATTCAAGTTCCTTTTGTAAAATTTCCAGTACTTTGTATGCCCCTTCTTCACCACCACATGCCAAACCCCACAACAAAGGTCGTCCTAAGAATACCTGTAAATAGTTTGTAATGGGATATAGTATACAAGTCAGTAAATGCAAAAAGAATTGAGTATCACTGCATGCACTGTAGTAATCTTCCAAATTAAGAGATATTGACCTCTTTTGGTCACGATAAATGTCATTTTTTGCCACATCTGTATGAACTAATAACCTCATGGGTAGTTTGTAAGGTTGGAATGAATATTTCCTTCAGAGCTGTTGTAAGTCACCAGTACATAGTGATGTTATAAAGCTTCACTTTGCTTAGCTAGTCAGTGATGTGATATACTGCAGCATTGGATGACAGGCTTAACCCTTTAACATTCCCTAATTCTTTATAGGCCTACTAGATAAGTAGCTTAGAAATGTGCAAGGTAAGTTACTAATATATTAGCTATGGAATATTAGATTATGTTTTAAGGGATTGTTATTTTATATATTTTATTAATGATCCTGTTTCCTCTTTTCTCTTCAGTTTTTAGTTAGAAATAGGAAAGGTTATGTGTTACTTAATTCAGTTTCGTCCCTCAATTATCCTGGAGTGAGGATAACTTTCTCATAATACTGTTGTATGCTAGGGTGAGGAACTGCTGTTCTATTGTAGGTTTCAAAGGTTTCTTACCATTTTTGCCCCAAGAGCCAATGCTTTGAAGATGTCAGTTCCCTGTGAAAATCCTCCATCCACATACACCTCACACTGTCCATTTAAAGCTTTCACAACTTCTGGTAATGCTTCAATCTGTGAAAAGTACCAGGACAGTATATACTGTTGATATCGACCTTAAATCTATTACATTGATATTGGTTAGTCATCTTTCCCCAGAGCTTATTCTAAGACACATTTGTTATTTATATACTAGTAGTTTACAATAATTTCTGTCATATAAGGCACACCCATACTGCGGCATGCATAATCTGGAAAGATAAAAATAACACCTTTTCTTTTATCTTCTCAACCCTACCTCTTATATGTTATTTTGAAGCTTCTGACCCACCAGTATTTAAATATTACTGGTAGAAAGAAGGTAATTATGTACACATTGTGAATATATATAAGTCTTATTAAAACTCAGTAGTGTTGATGTGTATGATGCATAAGATGGTTTACTATGTTGTGTGCAACAAATAAAATGGAAAGTTTGCCATTAAGTTTTTACCAAAGGATATGAATTGAAAACAAATACTACTATAAGTCAAAATGTGACATATCATCAAAGATCTGATCATAAAGCCTGATATATTTGCTGTGAAGGAGAGAAACTGAAGATATATTGATTGCAAAACTGTAGTCTTTACTAACTGAATCGTAATGGCTCCGTAAGTGTCAAGAAGGTTCTAATAATTAAGTAAATGGGGAATGAGTTAGGTGGAAGAGGTGTTTGGAATTCAGTTTACCAGAACCAAATATTCAAAATAACTAGCTGCTGGTAGCCTGTGTTCTAAACTTGGCACTGATCTTGGTTACATAAGGCGTGGGTTGATTTACTATGATGGCTAGGTAAAAACTGCCTAATACTATGCAAGAAAATACAGTTTAAATTTTCTCTGTAGTTGAAGAAAAGACTTCAGTTGTGTACTTTTTACATAAAGTTAGATTTGTTCATGAAACTTACCTGTCAGATATATATATAGCTGTATTTTCTGAAGTCCGACAGAATTTTAAAAACTTCCGACACACGCAGTGGTCGGCCAGGTGGTTAGTACCCATTCCCGCCGCTGGGAGGCGGGTATCAGGAACCATTTCCATTTTCTATTCATAATTTTTCTGTCGCCGGTGCTGAAAACACCTGTTTTCAGTACCTCCGTCTTAGGATTTTGGAAACTTCATTGCCGCTAAGTATCCTAATTGTCTTTTGATTTATTTACTTGGATTTGTGGCTAGGCATACGCAATCTTAAATTGATTTGAATTTGATTCATTTTTGCTTAAAATATCTGAATCTAGTTAGGCTAGTTTCAGACGGGGTTGTCTGCAAAGATAGGGTGTGGCTACCGAAAGCTTCGGTAGATCCGCACTTGGTATGTACGAGGGGTATGGGTCTTCCTTCTTTGTTGAGATTTGTCATGTAAGGAGTGTGAGACTTTGTCTATTCCGTAAGGAAGATGTATGATTCGTATGTACGCAATTAATCAGTAAACATGTCTAATTCCGTAAGGAAGACGTATGATTCGTATGTACGCAATTAATCAGTAACAAAAGTCAGGGTAGTGAACCTGCTAACCTTCCTGTAGACTTTATTTTGCCTAACCTTGTAGTATGGCCTACGGGCTATGAATATGTCTACGAGAGTTGCTCGCTCTCATTCATTGCTGTGAAGTGCTACTTCTGTAATTGTTACTCCTAACCCTGCAGTATTGCCTTCGGGCCCTAAGCAGTGTCTGTAGAGGAATTGCCCTTTCTCTGATACTCTTTCGATTCGTAACTTAGAATCGAAAGTGCTTGCTTTAGAGAGTAAAAGTGAAGTGCAGAAGTGCAGTGATACCCCTTGTGTAGTGGAGGGTGCGTCAGATCGGCCTCGTTTCGCCTCTAGGCCGGGACCTCTGCTTGACTCCCAGGACCCGGGGAGGGAGCATGTCGAAAGCCTAAGGAGGGTTACAAGGAACCCCCACCGATCTGGCGTGCCTTCGGCAGTTTCTGATGAAAATCCCCAGACTGCCAAAGTGCGTGCGCGTGCACGAATCCTGAAAGTTTGCTTCTCGTCCTCCGAAGCGTCCTCTCCGTGCAGGGGTTGGAGCTTTCGGAAGGACTCGCGCCCTCTAAATAGAAGCTTTATAGAAGAGGACGCTTCACGTCCTCTCTCTCTCTCTCTCTCTCTCGTTATGCGTTTCAGTGAGAAGTAAGAAGGCGAACGTCGCCTGAACTCGTGTCCGTCTTTCCACCGAGAAATACGTAAAAGAAGTCATAGTAGCAGGAAGCTTTTGAGAGCGGACGCCTGGGACGCTCGGATGGACTCCAGGCGCGTGCGGGTGCACGCCAAGCGCGCTCCGCGCGCGCCAGTGGACGCCGAGCGCGCTCCAGTGGACGCCGAGCGTGCACCAGCGCACGCCAGGTGTGTCGCCTGGCTGAACGTTTCTGTTGAACTCTTCAAGCTCTTGTTTCAGATTTGGGCCTAAAGAATTTTTACCTCTACCTTCGGTGATACCTTCTACCTCACCTGCAAAGAATGTGAAGTCGGCAGTGCTTCAGAGGAAGCTTAAAGTGAACAGACAACTTCTTCTTCGAAACCCAGCAAGACATCGGGTTTCGTGAATTCAAAAGGTCTCTGTCAATTAATATTGCTTTTCGCATAGGTGGATGGAGTTAAGGAAGATCTCGTTTGCTCTACCGCAACCTTTGCCATTCTGCCAATAAATTTAAGTTGCCACTACCGCAGTCAAGACTTTGCGATAAGGCAGTTACGGGTTATGTAAGGCTCGATGTCCTGCACGTCAGGACTCTCGCAACGTTCTGTAGGATTCTTGCAAAGGCACTCATCAAAAGGACGCTCTTCAGGAAAGCGCAAGACAGGACTTCCTTTGCCATACTGCCAATAATTTTAAGCTTTAGCAGGCATTAGTTGTGATACGGGAGAGGAAGCTGGTTGGAGAGTTTCTTCCTCTTCCCAGGATAATTTTCCAAGCTTTTTAGCCCATCTGAAAGGGTTTTTCAGATGATAGATTTTGTTAGTTTCTAGTCGGGACTACGCTGCCGAATTGAACATCGTCGTTCTACTTGCCGTAAGCCCAGTCTCTTAACAGGATTCTTGCCCCTTCCTCGTTTGAGACGGGAATCGGAAAAATTAAATGCTCGACTCCCTGGATTACGTTTTGTCAATTCAGTGACTTTCCCCCATTGACAATATACTTTCGTTTTGTCAAGTAAGTGGGTATCCCCTCTTTGACAAAATATCTCTTTGTCCCGTAAATGGGTTAGTTCTCATTGACAAACATCTCATTAACTTGATATGGCGTAAGCGAATAAGCTCTTATTGACAAGATTCGGAAGAGCTCTCATTCGTCATTCGCAGACTCGTACAAGAAATAGACTTGTAGACTACGTCAATGAACGCATATGTCCAATAACATAAGAAGCTTGAGCTGACTGCTTCGACTGCTTCGATTCTCTTAAGTTTTGTTCATGAAACTTGCCTGTCAGATATGTATGTAGCTGTATTTCCGAATTCAGCTATATATATGTCTGCCAGGTAAGTAGGAACAAGCTTTATTGTGATATAATTTCATTTTTTGCCTTGCGTTATTTTACTTCTGGTTGGTTCAAGTCATATACGCTTGCTGTAGTTACCTCTTCGGATGGCAACCGAGAGGTCTATTGTCTATTTTAAGGACATTTAATCGTTACTCCCTGCAGCCTTCCAGGAGTTTCCGATTTATCTTTTACCGTTATATGGTAGTGTTCTGACGACACAAACGCATCTATATATTTAGCGTTTTCTGTTTCGCTTAAATATACCAGCTTGAGAGTCTTTTTGCTCAAAAATAACGGACCTATTTCTTCGTAGAATAGGGTAGCTGGCAACCCAGACATAAAGTTAAGAGACGACGTTCGTAAGCTGCTTGCTGCTGCTGTCACGCTGTGTCTGTCCTCCAGTCCAACCGAGCCAGTAACAGATCGTGCGCTATCATGCGCGGTAGGTTACGTCTCTCTCTCCTGCGCGATTGACTGATTAACCGTATCTCTGTGCTGACGGTTACGTCTCTCCTGCGGGATTGACTGACTAACTGTATCTCTGTCCTACAATCACGGACTTTAGCCTAAGATTGAGGGGATTTCTTACGTGAATGAATAACGTTGCATTCGTTTGCCTTACTATGTTCAACAGAGTTATCTCTTAATCCTTTCGGTGCTCGTTACCGCACGGTATGGAACTACGAGTCTACCGCAACATTGCACTTTTATTTGCTCTCCTGCTTAGGCAAAGCGCAGCCTTATTTAGGGAAGTAAGCATACTCGGGGAGGGAATGGATGAGCTTGCTGGGGACCGTTTCCTTCCTGAAGAAGTTTGTTTCCCCGAATAGACTGCAATTCAGACCACAGTTTTTTCCTACGGGAAAACTGAAATATTATTCTAGATTTAGGAATGATTCTGAACATCTCTCAGTGCGTCTATCACCTGAGTGATAGAAAGAAGGTGCCGGACATCTGGATAGGGTTTCAGATGTCCTGGATCTTAATCTGAAAGAAGTAAAAGCGATTCGGTAGTCCCTCCAGTCCTCGAAACGAGTTTTTGGGAACCAGTGGTCCAGATCAACTCTGATATTCCACAGCTCTCTCATATCTTAAGAAGTATCTTCTCTCGGTCCTTGTTCGAGTTTACGAGAAAGAGCCTATTATAACAACAGGCGTAAAATGTAACGATCCTCTACAGGTTCGTTACAGGATTGCAAAAGTCCGTACGAATCGTCTCGATCGACGGCAGCAACTATTCACTTCCGAGTGGAATCTTTCTTTAGAAGTAAGTTGAGAGTTGTGTAGACTTTAGGGACGCCCTTTCATTCTTCTCTTCGATATGTTGAGGACGAAGAGGCGGCTTCTCTGCTCCCTTATTCTCGATCCGGGATCGGTACCATTAAACGCCATCCTATGATATTGAACGGGGATGGATGTTTAGTCTCTTTTCCCCTTTTTCAATCACTTAGGAAATGTAATAAGAGGATTTATGACGTCACAGGGAGCGACAATGACGCTGATCGCCCCATGTTGGCCTTCAGAATCCTGGATTCACAGAGGGTCACATACTTCCTAGTTCACTTTCCAAGGACCTTTTCCGAGAGAGTCGGTCTACTCTAACTCGAAAGGTACCTATAACCTCTCCGCTCTGAGTCTGACTACGTTCAGACTATCGAGATGTTGACAGGAATAAGATTACCGTCTTCCATTTCCGTCTGAAGAATGGGATAAGCTGGCAGTCACAACTATTAAAGAATATGCAAATATGTTGTTGACGGCCTTTGGGCTCAGAGATTTGCGTCTGTCAAACAACAAAGCCCTTCACGATCTTTGAGTTCTGTGGAATCTCGAAACTCGCTCACCATCTACTTTTTGTCTCACCTGTTTTCTCGGAGTCAGACACTCGTGCGAGATCAGGCGACATATAGTAGCCCTGAGTTTCTTGTTGACGAAGTCGGTTCCGTTTATACACCCCCGATGATCGTGTAACATGAGACCAGGTTGGACTGTCAGGCATTCTTCCTTCGGGACTGAATCGCCTTTTTGCTCCTCGCTCCTTTCTCCTGGCACCAGAAGCTCGAGTCAGGAGTTGATTCGCTGACGACGTTGGGTTGCGTTGATACACCCCCAAGGTTTGCTTAGATTGAATCGCCCAGGCAGTCCAGACACTCATCCTTCAGCGAAGAATAGTGCCTTATGGTCTTCAGGGTACAGCCTTGCTGTCCTTGATTCGTCTGACTGGTCAACTGGTCGGTCACCTGACTTTAGTACAGACGGACTGACTGTGCATGTCCAGATCGAAGCTTTCAATATGGAACTTAGACGTAGTATGAAGTTCTTGATGTTAAAACATTCGAACCTCTCCTACCTGTTAACTTCTTGCATGTGATCAGGAAGGCCTTCTTCTAACCACCCTAGATACGACAAAGAGGGTTAGTGAAATTTTAAGCCATCGTCACAAGTTTTGGCTTTAGAGAACACAAAGGCGGTGTGCTCTCTAAGCCTTCCGTTGTGGCCTAAGAATGGAAACCCGTTTTGTCCTTGGGCCAGGAGCTTGGAAGCAAGGATGGCACAAGTTAGTGGGCAGGAGCCAGAGAGAGTCCTGTGCCCTGTCGGGTCTCTCAAGTTTTATCTACATAAAACTCAAGAAAGTCGAAGTCATTCGGGCAATCTGCAGTGTTCCGAAAAGACCAGACTTGCCCATATCGAAGAACACCCTGGCTTTAGTGTTAAGGAGTTCTTTCAAAAAATGCTCCTTCATTGTGTTTGCACAAAGATTTGAAATCTTTTTATCTGAATGCTCACGAGGTGAGGGCGCGGCCTTGGAAGCATTTCAACAGAGCATGGCACTCAGCAACATCCTGAGTACCATGTTTTAGCGAAGCAACTCTTGTGTTCACTTCACACTCCCTGCGAGATGTGAAGATGGCATATGAGATCTGCTGCTCGCTAGGGCCATACGTGTCTGCAGACACAATCTTGGGGGCAAGAAGTACCACTCATCCTATCCTGTAGAAATGGTTAGGAAGAGCTCTTAATTTAGTTGATGAGTCGCCGACAACGGCGACTTCTTAACTCTTAAGCCTTAGTTAAAACACCTTAACTTTGGCTAGGTTGGTCAGGTGGTGATATATATATATATATATATATATATATATATATATATCTTATATATATATATATTATATATTTATTTTACTTCTTAGCCCTCATGGTATGGTCAATATGGTCTAGTCACGTCGTGGTCTCGCCCCTGTTGACAGATCATCTGGAGTGCACCAGCTATATAGGTCTCTACCTCGCTGGCAACTCTAGTAGCACAAGCAGACTTACGTGGCAGTAACCACGAAGCCAGCTATGCTAACAGGTGGAACCAAGATGTAAATCATCTGCATGCATTTGTTTCCTAAAAATCCTTCTATTCTGTCCCTTCCCACCTCCAAAGGTGGGATTCAGCTATATATATATCTGACAGGTAAGTTTTCATGAACAAATGATATTGTTATGATACAATAAAGTTTGTTCATACTTACCTGGCAGATATATATAATCAAGTACCACCCACCTCCTCCCCTCAGGGGACAGTGGAAATAAAAATTATGAATAGAAAATGGGAATGGTTCCTGATACCCGCCTCCCAGCGGCGGGAATGGGTACTAACCACCTGGCCGACCACTGACTTTTGCCCTTGTGTCGGAAGTTTTTAAAATTCTGTCGGACTTCAGAAAATACAGCTATATATATATCTGCCAGGTAAGTATGAACAAACTTTATTGTATCATAATATCATTTTTATAGTAATACAATTGCATGAAACTTAAGATGCTCTTGTTAAATTAATAATGAATTTTAAGGAGACTCACTGAGGGTGGCACACCGTCCACTTGCCGTGCTCCATGATTTGAGACCCATATAGCTGATGCTCCAGCGTTCTGGCCTAAAATGGCATCTTCTCCAGTTAAAATGCCTTTTAGAACTATGGGTAGATTGGTTATCCTGTATAAATGAGCAATGAATGATGAAATTTTGGATAAATTTAATTTGAAACTAGATTCATTTTTATTTCACTATGCACCTTATGCTATATTGTGTTATAGTTTAGTTATCAGTAGTTTGCAGAAAACCTTACAACTCTACCAAAAGAATTGCTTTTATGAAAGGAGTAAGATTATTGAAAAAGAATAATCTGTGGTTGTACACAATATTTTTTTTTACAGTAGGGTTTTTTTTTATCTTACCTTTTCAGCCATTTTACATCATTCCAAGTTAAGGATGGATCAAAAAGTGATTTCACATATTCATTAATACCAGATCCACCAGCCGATTTGTTCACTAAGTTAGATTTGTCATCATCTGTTTGGAAGTTGGCCATTCTGGAAGGAGAATATTACTTGCCTTGATTTTTTTTTTTATTGTCTTCAGAGTAGTAAATTGTTGTAAGCTAATTATTATTGTTGTTTAGTTGGATCCGACTCATTAAGGTTTTCAGTTGAACTTAACTTTCCTTCTATAGGTTGTTCTGAAATTGATTGCATAGATTAGATACAAAAAGGATATCAAAAGCATTAGAACTAGGATATGTTAAGAAGCTAGTGAAGTTGACAAGTTGTTTCAGATGTGACAGCACTATAGAATTTTAAGAGTGTAAATGGACATTGTATCGAGCAATACTAGTATGTAATGAGTTCTCTCTGCTATGCTTCCTTTTTACCATTGCTGTTTAATTCTTTCATAACATGCTTCAACAGCCTTATCCTATGTAATTTTCAAAGTAGTGCATCGTCTTTTGCATGTTGTACATTCCGTACCAGTGCTAGTTCAACAGATTGAAACTTAAGAAATGAGAACACCAGGTTTTCTATGAATATACATTTTCCATCCCTCTACTTCGCCCAACCCCCACCAGGGGACGATAGGTACAGACACATGTAGATTGTCAGTATACTTCTGTTGCTGGTTTTGATAACAGTTCAACAGATTGTATCGGTTTTCTGTTGTTCTGTTCTTTTATGTTTTGAATATTCAGTTGGTATGAACTTGTAAGGTAAAAGTTGCCATAATAGGCATTAGTATTCCAGTTTAATTGACCCTCTTGATATGTTTTAGCTGAGGAAAAGGGTTATGATTGGATAATTGTATGAATCGTAGCTGAACAAAATTTGGTTATTGATCATGAATGGAGAGAGCTTGTTAGGTTGTCAAGTATATCTTAGTTTTACCAGACCACTGAGCTGATTAACAGCTCTCCTGGGGCTGGCCCGAAGGATTAGATATTTTTATGTGTCTAGGAACAAACTGGTCACCTAGCAACGGGACCTACAGCTTATTGTGGGATCCAAACCACATTATACTGAGAAATGAATTTTAATCACCAGAAATAAATTCCTCTGATTTTGCATTTGCCAAGCTGAGAATTGAACTTTGGACCACCGGATTGGTAGCCGAGTGCGAAAATCACTCTTCCAACAAGGAACTTGTTAGGTTGTAGAAACAACTGTAGAGGATAATACTGGTAAGACTTGAGTTCAAGGGATGCATGTCTTGTCTGCTTCCCCATTTAGTAACTGGTTAGGTCCTCTGCTGCTTCTCTTCGATCTGTTACTCCAAATGAGCTTCCCATCGATTCAGGGCATTATCTTTGCCTTATTTTAGGCTAAGGACAGCTATTGGCTAGGGCTTTACATACAACATTATCTTTTCCAAGCCTGGAGTCACTAGGGCTTAAGGAAGTTGACCCCTTGGAAGTTTGTACTGTCTGTAAGGAATGTTAGATTTTGTACATGAACTTCCCTGCCAGATATATACTTAGCTATAGTCTCCGACGTTCCGACAGAATTTCAAATCTCGCGGCACACGCGACAGGTAGGTCAGGTGGTCTACCTTACCCGCCGCTGGGTGGCGGGCGTATGAACCAATCTATCTCTCCAGCCAGATTTTTTTCTGTCGCTGAAGCGATAACAACTGTTGTCGGTTCATTCCGATATATTCTTCATTTCTCGCTTGCCTGGAGATTGATTTGGACATTTTGGTGACGTATTCGCTCTATGTTGGCTTGGCATACGCTGATTGTGGACCGTTATTGACTTTGCGCTGGATTTTCCTGTAGAATGTCTGATTTTGATTCTGTTTCCAAAACTCCGGTTTTGTTTAGAGTATGTTTGACCGATGGATGTAAGGTGAGGTTACCGAAAGCTGCGGTTGACCCTCACACTTTCTGTGTTAAATGTAGGGGGAATGAATGTTCGTTTAGTAACCCGTGTCAAGAGTGTGAGGTTTTGAACGAAGATGAATATAAGGCTCTTTCTTCTTATATTAGGAAACTTGAAAGGGATAGGGTACGTAAAGCTTCTTCAAGGAGTTCGAGCAGGTCGAGAATGAGTGAGAATGAAACTAACATTAATGTAGTTTTAGAACCTTCCTCCCAGGTCTCAGCTCCTGCTCCCCGCACCGAAGCCGTAGATTCGTCTTCGGAGGCGGCGGCCTCAAAAGCTTCCTTGTGTTCTAAGGAAGACAAGAATCTTCGTACTGATCAAGGTAAGAGTGTCAGTGATGATAAGTGCAGTGTACCCAGTGATGTGGAGGGTGCGTCTGACCGGCTCCTTAGTGCCTCCAGGCCTAGACCTCTTCCAGACTCCCAGTTCCAGTGGAGGAGGAAAGTCGAAAGCCGCAGGAGGGCTAGGGAGAGCCCCCACCGGTCAGGCGTCCCCTCGGCAGATCCTGAAGTTCGCTCCCAGGCTGCCTTGGATCGTAAGAAGAAGAATATTCTTCGCCAGTGTTTTTCGTCATCCTCTTCTCCTTCGCCGAAGCGTGGTTGGAGCTCTAAGGAGGCGTCACGCCCGTTGAAGAGGGCTGCGGAGGCTCCCTTCAGTACGTTAGCGTCCAGCCCAGAAGACTTTTCTGATGTAGCTTCCTTGCAAGCAAAGAAGCCTAGGAGATCCGGTGGTGATCGCCCTCTTTCTCCCGCGCCTCGCGCTGAGCTTGCTTCGGAAGAAGATCCTGGGGACTCTCCTTCTCGAGTGCTAGCGGGCCTACAAGCTCAGATCACAGCCTTGGCGGACTCCTTGGCATCGAGATCGCGTAGAAGGAAGGATTTGTCTCTCCCGATCAAGAGATCCGAGGCGCGTTTCGTCGGAAGAGCGCTCTCCTTGTAATCGGCGTTCTCCTTCTTTTGAGGATTCTTCTACACATCGTAACATTTCACGAGAGGAACACCACTCCCGCTCGGAGGTGTCGAGACGCCATTCGACGGATAGGCGCTCCTTGGACTATGAAGATATTTCCCCAAATCGGATTCCTGCCTCGGGTAGACGCTCAGCCCTTCTGTTTCTCCTTCTTCTAGAGTTCGTGCAAGAAGAGAGAGTCGCTCAGGTCATAGAAGACTTAGTTCGTCGTCTCCGTCTCATCTTTCTTCTCCTCGTCTTCTCAGAGAACCTAGGGAATGCCCTTCTGAAAGTAGGCGCACTTCTCCTTCCGACTACTGTAGTCGGGCGTCGGATAACGTGACTGGTAGGCGCTCATCGCATGGAGTTCGCTCCTCCCCTGTAGACATCAAGAGTCTAGTAGGAGCCCTGCTCCTGGTAAGCGTCATTCTTTTAGTAGCTGTTCTCCTGGAGAAAGACACCTTGATCCTCGTTTGCTTCGTTCTCCTAGTAGGCGCTCTTCGTTCTCGAGACTCCCTACTCCTGATCGGTCTCCTCTTGCGAGAAGTCAAGAACGCCTCAAGCGCCCTGATTCTGTTAGGCGCTCGGAGCCTTACAGACGTTCTCCCCTTGGTAAGGACCAAGATCTCGCAGAACGCCCTGTTCCGTTTAAGCGCTCGGAGCGTAGCAGCCGCTCTCCGCTTCGTAGGCATCAAGAGCCTCTCAAGCGCCCTGCTCCTAAAAGGCGCCCTATTTTTAGCAAAGTTTCGCCGCTTGGTAGGCGCCAGGATTCCACTAAGCGCCCTGTGACAGATAGGCGCTCGGCGCCTAGTAGCCGCTCTCCTCACGATCGGCGCCAGGATCTTAGCAGGCGCTCTCCCTCTCGTAGTTTCCCTAGGGATAGACGTGGTCTTTCTAGAGAAAGGAGTCCTTCCTCTTTTGCTGTTAAGAGTTTGTCTGCATTTAGGAAGGAAAGGAATGCGAGTTTAGACAAGAATTTTCGGATAAGCGTCCTTCTTTTACAACTCGTCGTTCTCCTGTACGCCTCTCTACTTTGGAATCTTCTCCTCATTCAAGACGTTTGTCTCCTTCATCGCACTGTACCCCAGCTAGGAAATCATCTAAGGATTCTCATAAGGATCCTCATCCCCGTTCTCCTCCTCAAGAAGACCAGGAAGCCTCTGAGGAAGAAACTAATACATCGGCAACAGTTTCTTCGTACAAGAAGCTCACAGAGCTTCTCCTTCAGGAGTTCGGAGAGTCTTTGAGCCCTACTGCTCCTCCTTCTCCACACTCGTTGTTCTCCACAGCGAAAGCAACGAAAGGATCTTCGTGTGTGAGAATGAAACCGACTCTTTCTATGAAGAAAGCGCTCAAGAGTTTCGGTTCATGGATGCGTACTAAAGAAGAAGCGGGGAAAACAATGTTTGCCTTCCCTCCGTCGAAGCTTTCAGGACGGACAGGATTTTGGTATGAGACAGGAGAACCCTTGGGACTGGGCCTTCCGTCTTCAGCTGACGCAGATTTTTCGGCACTAGTAGACGCCACTAGAAGATCAGCTTTGAATTCGGCCAAAACTACGTGGCAATGAATGAAATAGATCACATTCTAAAAAGGCATTTTTTAGAGTCTTGGAAGTTTTCAACTTTCTCGATTGGTCCCTCGGAGTCCTAGCCAAGAAACTCAAGGACCGGACACGTTTTCTCCGGAGGATTTGAATTGTGTCTTATCCTGTATGGATAAATCGGTGAGGGAATGGGGTGGCCAGCGAAATAGCTTCACTGTTTGAGCAGGGGTCTTGAAGAAAAGATCAGTATTTTGCTCATTTTTAACAAAGTCGGTCTCACATGCTCAGAGATCGTCTTTGCTTTTTGCCCCTCTCTCTACACAGCTGTTTCCTAAACACCTGGTTCAAGACATTTCGAAGGCTCTCTCTGCCAAAGCTACGCAGGACCTTCTAGCGCAGTCTGCAAGGAAGCCGCGCCCTACCTTCCAGACTAAGACAAAGAAAGCTAAGCCGACCTCTCAGGAACCCTTTCGAGGGGCATCTACCTCTAGATCCTCTTCGTTCAGAGGTCGGAAACCAAATAGAAGAGGGAGGACTTTTACGAAGTCAATTAAACCTCCCAAGTAAGACTCAAGTCCTTCAGACAACTGTAGGCGCCAGGCTTTTACAGTTTGCAGAAGTCTGGGCCCAGAAAGACGCAGATGCCTGGACCCTGTCAATTTTGAGGAAGGGCTATCTAATCCCGTTCTCTTCGAGGCCTCCCTTGACGAATACCCCGAGGGAGTTGACGGCCAGATACAGGGACCCCATCATGAATCAAGCCCTCCGACTAGCGGTAGATCAGATGCTGGAAAAGGAGGCGATCGAACTAGTGGCAGATCATCTTTCGGCAGGCTTTTACAACCGCCTGTTCCTAGTTCCGAATCCTCAGGGGGATGGAGACCGGTGTTGGATGTAAGCGCCCTGAACTTCTTCGTCGAAAAGAAGAAGTTCACGATGGAGACCACTGCCTCGGTGTTAGCAGCACTCCGTCCAGGGGACTGGATGGTGTCCTTGGACTTACAGGACGCTTACTTCCACGTACCAATCCATCCTTCCTCGAGGAAGTTTCTAAGATTCATGATGGGGGGAAGAATCTTCCAATTCAGGGCCCTGTGTTTTGGCCTCTCCACGGCCCCCCAAGTCTTTACGGCCATCATGAGGAATGTGGCACAATGGCTTCACCTAGAAGGGGTGAGGATTTCGCTCTATCTCGACGATTGGCTTATAAGGGCCAATTCCAGAGATCGTTGTCTGAAGGACTTGAAGAAAACCCTGGATTTGACTTATTCCTTAGGACTTCTGGTCAATCTGCAGAAGTCAAGTCTGATTCCCGCTCAAGAGTGCGGGTTTATCTGGGGATCCAGATGAACTCTCTGAGTTTTTCGGCTTTTCCGTAACAGGAGAGGATGCCCGGGGACTCGAAAAGTAACAACCTTCTTAGGGAAAGAAGTATGCACAGTGAGGGAGTGGATGAGTCTGCTGGGACGCTCTCCTCACTGGAGCAATTTGTTTCCCTAGGAAGGTTGCACCTGAGACCGCTCCAATTCTTTCTTCATCGGAATTGGAGTCGTCCTTCTCAGGATTTGAAGTTCTCCCTGTCAATTACTCTTCAAATCAAGAAGGAGTTAGCATGGTGGGCGGATCCCGACAAGTTCTCGCAGGGACTGCCGCTTCAATCCCAGAACCCCAGCCTGGTGTTGTTCTCCGATGCGTCGGAAACAGGTTGGGGGGCGACTCTGGGAAACCAAGGAGGTGTCAGGAACCTGGATGGGGGACCAGTCTTCCTGGCACATCAACAGGAAAGAACTAATAGCCGTGTGGCTTGCTCTGAAGGAGTTCGAGTCAGATGTGACAGGAGCAGTTGTGCAAATAAACTCGGACAACACCACGGCTCTGGCATACATCAGGAAACAGGGGGGGACGCATTCCTTCTCTCTGTACGAAACAGCAAGAGATCTTCTGTGGACAGAAGAAAGGGGGATAAAACTTCTCACCAGATTCGTACAGGGAGAAAGGAATGTAAGGGCAGATCTCCTCAGCAGGAAAGATCAGGTCCTTCCCACAGAGTGGACTCTGCACCAAGATGTTTGCCAGAGCCTTTGGAAGTTGTGGGGCAGGCCTCTCTTAGACCTGTTTGCAACTTCAAAGAACAAAAGACTGGATCTGTATTGCTCGCCCATCTCGGATCCAGGAGCAATAGGGATAGACGCTCTCCTACTCGATTGGAAAGGACTCGATGTATACGCGTTTCCCCCCTTCAAGATTCTGGGGTTGACTTTAAAAAAGTTCGCAGAGTCAGATTCCGCGAGGATGACTTTGATAGCTCCCTTTTGGCCAGCACAAGATTGGTTCACAGAGGTGCTGGAATGGCTAGTGGATTTTCCAAGATCGCTTCCTCTAAGGAGCGATCTACTCAGACAGCCCCACTTCGACAGGTACCACAAAAACCTCCCCGCTCTCAGTCTGACTGGCTTCAGACTGTCCAGAAACTGGTCAGAGCGAAAGGCTTTTCGTCAGCAGCTGCTAAGCAATCGCTAGAGCGAGGAGGTCTTCCACCTTACGAGTGTACCAATCGAAGTGGGATGTCTTCAGAAGATGGTGCAAGAGGAATAACGTTTCCTCTTCCAGTACCTCTGTGAATCAAATTGCAGACTTCTTTTTATCTTAAGACAAGAATGTGGCTTAGTCGTTTCGACGATTAAAGGCTATCGTAGTATGTTGGCGAATGTCTTCAGGCACAGGGGCCTCAACTTATCGGAAGATAAGGACCTACAGGACCTTATTAGGTCTTTTAATACAACGAAAATGCAGTATCCTAAGACACCTAGCTGGAATTTGGATGTAGTCCTTCAATTCCTTGGGTCCTCTAGGTTTGAACCCCCTAATTCAGCCTCATTCAGAGACCTTACCAGGAAGACTCTGTTTTTGATGGCTCTAGCTTCCGCCAGAAGAGTGAGTGAGCTTCAGGCGATTGATGGTAATGTGGGTTTTAAGGAGGACTCTCTCATTTGCTCTTTCCTTCCTGGTTTTCTTGCAAAGAATGAGAACCCATCAAGTCCATGGCCCAAGAACTTCGAGATTCGTGGGTTATCTTCTTTGGTAGGAGAAGAACCCGAGAGAACTCTTTGCCCAGTGAGAATGGTGAAATACTACCTTAGAAGAAAAGAGCAACTGAAAGCCAACCGAGAGGTCCTGTGGTGTTCAGTAAAAGAGCCTACTCGTCCATTGTCGAAGAACGCATTGTCCTTCTTCTTGAGAAGCCTCATCAAAGAAGCACACGGATCCTGCAGAGAAGAACATCTTAGGCTTCTTAAAGTGAAAGCACACGAAGTAAGAGCCATAGCAACTTCTCTTGCTTTCAACAAGAATATGTCCGTGCGAAATCTGATGGAGACAACATTCTGGAGATGTCAGTCAGTGTTCGCGAACCACTACTTACGTGATGTGAGAATCACTTACGAAAAATGCTTCGCCTTGGGCCCGTACGTATCTGCGGATTCAGTGCTGGGGCAGGGAGCTGGAACTCATCCTGTTTAGTAGTATAAATTTTTCCCCCTTGTATTTGTTGTTGTTGGTTGCCTTAAAGAGGATGCATGAAGGCATCTCTTTAGGTCGTAATACTAATCTTTAGTAGTTTGGTTAGGTGGTCTGATGAGTGTGGCTCCTTGCAGTAGTAGTGGTTAGGACCTGTTAAGATAGGGACGAACTCCCTTTAACAGGATCCGACTTGGATTCTACCACACAAAGGGATCACATATCCCAGTGGTAGATCCGAGAGTCTTTCAGCATCAGGTCACGTCCTAGCTGTAGCTCTCCAGGCAACGCAGACTCAGAGACAATATCAATGAAGTCTTCTGCCTGAACAGGTAAGAACCAAGGTTATTTATATCCTACAACATCAGTTGTTTCTTATCTCTCCTTATTACTTTAGCTGTCTCTTACCCTCCACCAAGGGTGCCAATCAGCTAAGTATATATCTGGCAGGGAAGTTCATGTACAAAAATGATATTGTTAAACTATAATAAAGTTTTGTACATACTTACCTGGCAGATATATACGTCTAATGGCCCACCCAGCCTCCCCTCAGGAGACAGGTGAAAGAAAAAAAAAAAAAATCTGGCTGGAGAGATAGATTGGTTCATACGCCCGCCACCCAGCGGCGGGTAAGGTAGACCACCTGACCTACCTGTCGCGTGTGCCGCGAGATTTGAAATTCTGTCGGAACGTCGGAGACTATAGCTAAGTATATATCTGCCAGGTAAGTATGTACAAAACTTTATTGTAGTTTAACAATATCATATTACACTACAAGAGTTCTGTGTTTAGTAATTTGAAAACGGGAGTTTCTGAAGAGTAAGAATGTAATACCCTTTTCATTAGACTTTTGGTTAAGGACTTTTCATGCTAATTTCTATCCTTAATGGAAGGTAAGCCACTTTGCATGTGAGCAATTGCTACAACTTTTAAATTTGGAAAAAAACTTATATTCGGATAAGATATTGAAGTTATGCAGTGGCATGGTAATCTTGTATTTGTTTTCGTTTATCTTTATGGTGCTTAGATTAAATACGATCATTGCAGAGCATTAACTCTTCTGGTTTGTGCAGGGGTTATTATGTCCTCTTAAGGCAGCATAATAGCCTATGGATGGAATTCACTGGTTAAAACAAACACTTGTTTTGTTCAAAATATTTTGTTACTAACTAGCCCTTGAAGGACTGGCTGATTTTCACTTTACCCACCTCGCTTTTCAAATGTGAGAACCAGCTATATAATGGAGAAGGGAGGTTCATTTAAAAGATATAAATACTTAAGATTTATTTTTTAAATACCTCTCCATTATATAAATTGCCCTCCCTACCTTCCCATCTTTAAAGTGGACAGAAATAGACTGACCAGCTGTGAGTGTTTGTACCTATTGGTGCCCTGATGGTGCCTGGGGGAAGTAGATGGATAGAAGATGGGTATATAGTATAGAAAACCGAGTGTTTTCTTCTTTTTTTTGTTTTTGTTTTTGTTTAGTTTGTTTTTTGTTTCAATCTGTCAAACTACTGCTTGTGTGGAAGGAAGAGCTATATACTATAATAGAGAGGTAAGTATTTAGAAAGTAAATCTTGAATTAATTATGTAAACATATTTATACATATTTTTCCCATGTCTATTTTCTTTTGTTTCATCAACTTTTTAGCAGATGGTTTCTTTCATCAAATTACTGTTTACATATTTCTATGGCAATTGCACCACTGTTTTTCATCTTTGTTAGGCTAATCTGTACTCTTCAGATAACACTTTCTCTTGTCATTCTTCATCTCAAGTTCATTATCATTCTTTTCATGCAGATGCTCTCAAGAAAAGATTTTGCAATGGAAAAAAGAGAAGAGATTGAATAAATCAGATCAGAGGTATTGCATGCTAAGAACTGCTTCAGGATTTTATTAAAGAATAAAGAGAAGAGATTGAATAAATCAAATTCGAGGTATTGCATGCCAAGAACTGCTTCAGGGCAGGAAACTTATGAATCATTGTTATTGTGTATCTGTCTTAGCAGTATATACTGAATTTGACCAACTGAATAGATGATACGTACAAAGTGTAGGTTTCTTTATACTATATTTTACTGTTTTAGTGGACTAATGGCAAGAGCAAATCTATGTAGTTCAATATTTCTTGATCATGTAGTATTTGATTTTCATACAGAACTAAGGTGATGTGCAGTTTTTGATTGTTCTGAAATGCAAAAAAAATTATTTGGCTTACCTAAGATGTGGTGGAAGTGTAAATTTATTTCTCACATCTGCTCGTCGTATTCCAAATTCTGGGGCATCAACTGTTAACACTAATGCAGTGTATCCTGCTGCCTCAGCTCTTTTCACCAAATTTGATGTCACATTTCTGTTAATTATATAAAAGATAAAATATATTGGTATTAAATCATAAGTAGTTTACAGAAATGTTAGTGTTTTCTCAGTAAAATGATATCATAGTACTCAGCAATAATAGGCATGAGATTTATGATTGTTTCTAAAGGTAATCCTTTTTACCTTTAGAAAAAAATCATCAGTTTGGACCTTGCCAAAATTCTGGTCACGTAGTTGATAAAGTCATATCTTTAACTCCAATTGCAATATGACTGAATATCCTTTGTGGTATTACACATAGAAAATCAAACAAAACATGAATCTGCGCAAAAAGTAGCTGTTCGAACGCAGAACAAACCTTTGGTCTTGACAAAAGGAAAATCTTCTAGTGCCAGCTGGAAACCAGTTAAAACAATCAAAGATTCTAATCCCCTTTCCTTCCCCCTCCTCTTAGTATGCAAGGAAAGTGTGTCATTATCATTTGAAAACTGTCAGAAATGACAATAAAAGAAGGAGGAAAACTTTCAGTATGTACTTAGTGTTAGGATACCACAAAGATTTATCTTCCATCTTAGGAGCTTTTACCTCATTTTCCCTAGCAACCTCACATTTGTTACTAACTCCTCTTTACTCACTAGCTTGCTGTGATTCTCAAGCAGCTTGCATACATTCTCTTTCTCCCCTGCCTTATCTGCCCCCAGACTTTATTTAGTTTGTTAGGTTTCACTTCTTCCCAAAGCATCAGGGATAAAATCTCTTGAATCCATAACATTTAAATTCTTTCAGCACTCCTTGATTGTCCTGTTCGGGAAAGTATATGGACTCTGAACCAAGCTCTTCATTGTCTTCTGGTAGTAGACCTTAAGTGCTGTGATGATGCCGTGGTCTGTGGGCTGGATGAAAGAAGTGGTGGTAGGAGGTAAAAACAAATTCTTTAGTGTTGTGACACCACTTGTCCGTGGCTTTGGAAAAATTTGGAGCACTGTCAGTAAGGTAGAGGAATTTGTTTGGCATTCAATTAAAGGTCTTGTGAAATCTTTGCAGTCTTTTAGGTATGGTTTATGCCCTGAAGGTGCTCTGATGTTAAGTACTTCAGTGGCCATAGATTCTGTTAATAGTAAATCATCAAGGGGATCAGGTTCACATCTTCAGCCCGGGAAAGCTTTAGAAGGATTTCACCAGTCCCTAGCAGCCTTGAATCCTGGTTCAGTCATCTTTTCCTGTGTGATGAAGTCTTGTTAAGCTTTTTCTCTAAGTCCTATGTTGTTTGATGTTCAAGGCTTGCTTGATATGGTAATCACCATCATGAAAGTTGCTGTAAGATCTCTTAGGAGGCTGGGTTGTCTCATCAACCCTTGCAGCTGCTCCTGGTGTCTATTAGAAAACCAACCTCAGCACTTCTTAAAAGACTCATACCAAGTTTGACTTGTAGTAAAGTACCCTTGTAATCTGGTCCGTCAACAACAAAAGTTGTGCCCTTGCACAAGCCCTGTGATATGTTTAGCTATTCATTGTCTTTCCTATCGGACAAGACTGCTGTCTTTGCTTCCTTTTAGCATGTAGGCAAAAAATAAAATACTCAACAATCACATAGGTAGGCTCAACTGTATGTGTGGGTAAAGTAAACTGGAGTAAACAATATTTTTTAAAACTTGTACTACTGTATTTCTGTTGTCCGTGTACAGAATGATGTTAGATAAATGGCAAGAACATGTCATCTGCTTCTTTGTTGTTTTCATGGACAAAGGTATCAAGAACGAGGACCAGCTGAGCAGTTTTAGATTTAACTGTTGATTTCCAGGGTCTTGTTTCAGTCAGGGGTTGAAGTAGTTCTTGAGTACAGTAGATATTTCTGAAATTTTCTTTTTTCTTTTTTCAAATCTATGGCAATACTGAGTTTTGCAACTAGTCCTTTCTAAGAGTTTATGAAAATGGAAAGTATTACAACTCTTTAATGTGCTGTCCCTGATAGAGTACAAGGTGGCATGTTTGCTTCTACTACCTTACTAGCAGTCTTCCTTACTTCTTTTTGGTAACTGCTTTTCCTTGTGAAATGCTTTTTTTTTTTAAGCTGAGAAGTTGAAGTGTTCAATAAAAATTTAGAGCTGCTAGATTGAATTGTGTCTATCTGGTCACACCTAACAATTAGTAGAACTGCCTGCCTCATTTTCTGTAACTGAAGAGTACTCCAGTGTGCCTATTTTAGAATTTTGGGCAACATTTTAAAGATTAGCTCATTTTTCTCAGTACCACTCTTGCATACTATTCATTGCTGAAGTCTCTATCCACTTGCACCACACATTCAATATTAACTCAAGTAATAGTTCAGCTTCCTGTTGTTTAGAAAGATATGGACTGTGAGTTTACTTTTTATCCTGTTATAAAAGACGCACAGTCCCAACAGCACAAATTACAATAAATCTGAGGTGATGGGATCAAGAGCTCAAACTAGAATGTTAATACTGGAATATAGATTCAAACAGTTAGTGGAATTATGACTGTTTATATGACTTACTCAAAGTGGTATGTATACCAGGAAAAATCTCATGCTGTGAGAGTTCATTGCCCTGGGGTTTATTTCCCATATTTAAGTAGTAAGGGTAGTACTATAAAGTTCAAAAGGAACTACTGCACTGTGGGTGTCTATATTTGACATCAGTTAAACAAAGAATGCCAGAATGATTGGTTGTTTGTTGTCAGTCTTTTCACCTTCTGGTAGTCATACCATTATATAATACGTATTGTATTAGCTGCTCATAAATGTAAGAAAGGGAAAATGTAAACTAATAGGCCAGGAGGTTTTCTTCTTTATAATTTGACTTAAATGGTGTAGAATGACCTTCTTACTTAGGTTAAGGCAGACCATCAAATACTGAAATCTCCTCACATACAGGATTGGAATAGAGGAACCTGAACTAGTTATATATTTTCTGTTTTAATATAATGTATTGGTGTTTATTGTGGAGTTTTGAAACTTTAAAAACAGAAGGCAACTTGAATGCATTAAAACGTAGGGATACTGTTAAATTCAGTTTATGCAGATTGTACCGTGGCTTTTCTTGCAAAAATAGGATGAAAAACACAGGTGAAATTGTTATATTTTTGAAAGTTGTTTTGGTGTGACAGAAAATAACCTAGATTAGAAGTTGTTCTGCCCCATAACATGTTGGAGCTTTTGAATGTCAGTATCTTAGCTTATAAAGTATAGCTATGCCTACTTACCTGTCCTTATAAATGTACAACTGGAAAAAACGGAGTGTATTTGGAGAATTTGCTACAATTTCTTCGATGCTGCTTGTTGCAATTGTGCTAAGGGTGAATGCTGTTCCAATTCTTGCTGCAGCTGGTGACAGATAGACAGTACAGTAGATTAAAACCTGCATGCATCCCTCTGTAATAGGGACTGGATATCGTCACATTTTTGAGTGTGTACTTTGACCTTGTTATTGGGTGCACTATCTTGCTAGAACTTATTTATACTAAAAGCAAAATTTTAAAAATTCACTAATTTAAAGGCTCTTGTTATAACATATTTTATTACTTTTATAATTCTGATCAGTTACAAAGTACTGCTTAGTCCCCTACAATCGTTTGTGAGTAGTATAGTTTGAGATTTACATATTAGGTAGGCCTCTTAGATTAATTTTAAACAGGAAAATTTATGGAACTACCGTAATGGATTTAAAACTATGGAAATTTGGTTAAAACCTTGACTGATTATGGTAATTTTTTGGAATGTATTCTGTATAATACTTTTTATCCTGTTTACTGGAGATGCTAAGTTGAACAGTTTGATGCAAAACCATAATTGATATATATTGAACAGTTTGATGGAAAACCATTACGTATTGATATATGGTTAATAGTGAAAGCTGCATTTAGATATATATGTTGACTTGTAAGGCATCATAAAATAAATATGCATACATTATAGACTTAAATCTCATATTTTTGTGGAAAATGCATGATTTTCTTGAGCTTTTGGAGTCAGTACTTTGCAACCAATGAAAATTTTTTTAAATTTTATTTTGAATACCATTCCTCAACACAAAGTGTATAGCTTAGGATACCAGCTGCATAAAAATTAATTACCTTTAGCCGAGGCATTTTCTCCTTCGGGAGCTGCCATTTTCTGCATTGCTGTTGGGGCAATACCAAAAGGAACATTTACCTTGTGCCCCAGAATGCTGGTTTTGAGGTTTCGGTTTGAGACATCTCTAAGGAATCGAGGCCTGATATACCATCTACAGGATAATTAGGAGTTGGGTTACCTATTGACTTTATTCTTATTGAAAATGTTAGTGTAATAAGTACTATAAGCAATTTTGTTCTGACTACTGTATTTGAAATTAGTTGATGTATTACATTAATCCCTGGAAATTAACAACAGTTAACTTGAGTACATTGTATAAGAGTAAAATACCTGTTAATAGCTTCCTTATTTTCCTGAAGAGTAATTTCTTGTGTTGCTCCTGAACGGTAGTAATCAAGTGCATTCTGAGGTAAAAGTTTGTGTGCTTCTTTTTCAAAGTCACTGACACAGACAAGTTTGGAATTCATATTTAGACTGCAGTTCGTAATCTTTTTATATGCAGCCTGTATATTCTTCTCACTGGAACAGAGGGGTTTCCAATCATATTAGGTTGGGCATGACATAATGATATTTCTATAGAGGACTTTGCACTTAGCAAAGTGAATGATGGAGAAACTATGAGTTTGGTGGTTTTTACAAAACAGGTAATATGGCAGGTGTGGAGGGGGTTTAGGGTTATGGACACTGCCATATGTCAGTTAAAAGAATATGTCAGAATTTGATGGTTAGGTTGGAAAATTTAAGCACAACTTTGTTGCCTTAGAAAGGTCAAATGATTTTTTTTTTTTTTTTCCAAAACCAGTGACTATCAGTTGCACTAAGGGCTTTGGCGCACTGGTTTCTTATTGGCATGATCTATGGAGATTGGTAGTTACCATTGTAGAGTCCCTTTGAGGGCCATTATTATCCTGTGGCAACTTGAACCAGAACACTTAAAGAGTGGACCACTGTAGCTTGTGTAGGGACAAATTTGGGATGGTGTTTGCTGGTCCATTGTGTCTACAATTGTGCCAGTAATTTTCTACAAGGTGGTAAACTGCAATGAATTCTTATAGGTTCCCAGGGATGACTCCAATATAAGTTATTCTAAGTCTGTCCTTTAACCAAAAAGTAATTAAAAATGAGAGTCAAGAAGGTTTTTGAAAGCTCTTCTGTAACTTACATTTAATGTATGCTGTTACCTAGCTCTCATCAAAAGATAATGCTTTTGTTGGAATTAACAGAGGAGACGGGATTATAAGTTTAATTTTTTTTAATATACCTAGGTCATACCCAATTACTAGGAAGAAAGTGTTCCTAGACATTCAACATTGTGAAACAAAAATTTAGACTTTGATGTTCAGATGCTTTTCAACTTATGTTGGGGCCATATTCTGGCAATCTCATCTTAAGTTGTAAAAGGATACTGTGTTGCACTTAATGAACATCTCAGCACAGCCTAACTTATAAATCCTTAAGCATCAACCATAGCTTACACATGAAAACAATAAGTTTCAACGTTGAGTTTCTTTTCTTCAGCACTGAACAAAAACAAGGTGTAAAAGGCAAATATACTAAATGCTAATTGGGAAAGCTGTAAATTTACAGATGAGGAAAAGAGAAGAGAAAAATGCTATAGCAGAAAACATTAGTATTTGGCTACCACAAACCTCCACCAAGGCTGAGCAAAAGATCTGCCTTTCCTTTCAATAGGGACCATCTTTTGGTTGATCACACTTTCTTCAAAATCTATAAGTTAACATTTTGCATAATTCTACTAACAAAGAACAAACGACCCACCCCTTCACCACCAAACATTAAAAACATCTTCCTTGGCACAGATATTTTGCTAACTTTGATGAGCAAATGTACTGCAGTTTTTTTGTTATCCCCTTGATAAACAAACAAATGCTCCTGAAATTTAGGCTAGACTGGAGATTATTATGTTGCATATTTGCATGTGATCTGGAGTCTACTTGTTTAATAAAATGATAAGGGGGTGTGATAACAGTGTTATAGTAGTTGTCACTAACAGGTAGTATATAATCAAGACTTAACATGCTTTGTATGTGATGATGCATAATTATTAATGATTTCTTCACTGTGATGTTCTTTCATAGAGTGACACTCCTGCAGTGACTGGGCAGTGCAAAATTGCCAGAAATCTCTGAGAATGTATTTAGGAGTATTAATTCTTAAGAACTTTGACTATTGGATTTATAATTAAGTGCAGTATAGATTGTTTCCTAGATGGATTAGGATAGTAAGTGTTTATGAGAACAAGTGTGTGTTGCATAGTAAATATACTTTGCTTTTGAGATTACTTGTAAACTTAACTTTCAAGGCTAAGAAATTTAATATTGAATGTTCATCAAAGCTTCATGTATATTTTATAACAAATATGATAATATGTAGTAGGAAAGTGATAATTTTTTTTGTAAGTATTGTCATTTTAAACACAGAAACTCGGCACTGGATTAAGTAGCAATATAGACTAATAATGAATAGTGCAATAGCTATGTCAGTTTATGAAAGAACTTGACTACAGTGTAGTATAAAACTTACTGTCCAGTAGCTGCCACTTCAGCCAGCTGACTGTTCCCAAATCTTTACTTGGAGTATGGCATTTCAAGGTCATGGAGTTGCCAAACAGTGGTTTTTATCTTGTTTTTCCAATCGCTATCAGTACTTTTGATGAGGGTTTTGTGAAGTTCTTCAAAATCATTTTAAAAGAGCAGTTGATAAGTATTTTGTATGAGAGATATTGCTACATCTATCCTTGAAATAGTTAATTGCAAGTCAAATATTCATTACATTCTTGAAAGAAATGTTAGTAGAACTGTTTACTTTCTCTTGTTTGGTACCGGTGTTTACTGGTTGTGAAAAATAATGTTTGTTCCTGTTTCTGTTATCTTTCACATAAATGTCAATGATGAATTTCCATATATTGTAAAGGGTTGTGAATTATTTGAGCATTCAGTCTTCATTGACTTTCTTTTTTGTGAATACCTTTTTAGTAAATACCTTCTTGCTAGTTACTACCTCCCTTTAAGCTGTTACATTCTTTTTAGTGACCACATTTGTTTTCATGACTAGCTTTTTCTGTTGTACCTACTCTCTTAACAGGAATTACCATCCTTTTGTAGTGTCTGTCTAGTAGCTATTTTTTAGTAACCATCTTCTCTGTAGGGACTATTATCTTCTAGTGGTTGGCATCTTTTTATGACTGCATTGTTTTCTCAGTTACTATGTACTTTCTTTTTGGTGACTTCTGGTGACTACTGTTGTGTACCAGAGTACTAGTAATGACCTTTGCTATAGTTCTTAGCAGAATCTCATTGGTTCCAACTTGCATTGTTTATTTTTTCTTTTCATTTTTTTCCTTCATTCTCTTCCTACTTTACTGGTTAACTTCTTTCAGTTCTTCATTCCAGTCTTTCTTTCTTATTTATGATCAAAACTTTTAATATGAACACTAGGAGTTCAATTAATTTGGGATAATTATCTATAATTGGTAAAGGAATAACCACATTGAATAAATATGAACAGTCATCATTGCCTGATTTAATTGCTGTCAACTCAAGAATTTCATTAAGAATTTGGTTGCCCAACGACTGGATGGCCTTAATATTTTTTTAAATTTAAAACTACTATTTTATGACAGTTAAGGCAAGCATACTCTCTATTAAGAATTATGAAACAGGTTTAACATAGGAAAAAATTGAGAATAACTCCTTTGAGGGTGAAGAAAAATCCTTTATCAAAAATATGATTGCTGTATATGAATATAACCTTGTTGGAAATCGAACATGTTCCTTTGGATGTTTAGAGGAAATTCTGCTGCAGCAGGTGTTTTTAGGGAGAGTATTTGACTACTTTAGATTGAAAGGTTTTATGAAATCAGAGGTGATGTCTATGAATTATACTGTATGTACTGTGTGGCAGTATTATACAATAATAGGTGTAATTTAGCTTGGATACTTTTACTTATATTTGTAATGTTTATTGTGCCTTGTAGTGGATTTGACTCATTCTGGCAAATATGCAAGTCTGTAGTATTCAGGATTATATTATGCATCTAATTTCTTATCTATTTGTGGGAATGGTCTGAAGAACCCATAACCTCCTTGTTGAACGTAACAAGTATCATTATTTCTTCATAGATTTATATTGATGTGTTCATTGATAGTTTGACCCTGAGAACTTAAATTTTGACTTAGGTAATTATTATTAATAGGTAATCAATTATTTCTCCTTTTTTCAGTTATTAATAGGTAATCAATTATTTCTCCTTTTTTCAGTCCTGATTATCAGATGGGATATAACCAAGCATCTTATGATTCAACCCCACAACATCATCAACAACATCCATCTCAAACTCCACAGCAACACCATGTTTATCCTCACCAAGATTTTGATCATCATCAGCAGCAACAGCAACACTTTCAGCAGCAGCAACAGCAACAGCAGCAGCAGCAGCAACAACAACAGCAGCAACAACAGCAACAGCAGCAGCAACAACAGCAACAACAGCAGCAGCAGCAGCAGCAGCAACAACAACAGCAACAGCAAACACATTTGGCATATCAGCAGCACTTTGATCAACCTCCACAGCAGCCCTCACATTATCAGCCTCAGCATGAGCAGCAGGTTGGTTAATATTAAAAAAAGAAATTCTGAAGAGTAGAATATTTTGACAAATGTTTGTCCCATCTATAATTACCATGAACATCATTAGCTCTTGGAGATATCCTAGGGAGGATGAGGACAAAAACACACTTTCTGGCTGACTGCCACAACAGGAATATGTTTCTAAATATGGGATACTCCAAGCCAGTGAAATAGAGTAAATGAAATTCACTGAATCTAAATCAAAGGACACTACTACTATCATGCTGAATTTGGTTAAGGTTTATGCTCATGTGAAACCAAATACATATATACAATGTAAATATACCATTTTCAAAGTTTCATGAATTTTAGAATTTGTTGAGATGTGTTAGAACTATACCATGCTAAAACTATTTATACCTACATTATATCATGCTAATATATTATATATAGGTATAGTAAAGTCAGCCAGTAAGCAGTTGAATAATTATATATCTATTTTTTATTTTGTGAAATGCACTGCAATGTTACATTCATTACTTATAATTATAAAACAGCTTCAGTATTCTGGACAAGCAAAATTCACTTGCAGATTTTCAAAGGAAGGAAGTCAGCAGTAAAATATGGGAGCTTTATAAATCTATTGCTGAATTGGATTAACCCTTTTATCCTTTGTGCTGAAAATTTCTCAGTAATTCAGAAAGTATTGACTGACTTTGTAGAATGTTGATTTATATAGTTGCTTAAAGTTCTGCATCTTACAAGTGAAAGGAGTTTAGTTTATCTGGATGTGAAAGTTGTTAGTATTTTAGCAGTAGCCTAATGAAATTATTAATGGTGTCAGAGTTTGGCTTTGGATAGTATTTCCTTTTTTAACAACTGAAAATTTGAGTTTGACATGCAGTTTAGGAAAATCAATTAAATTATTTGTTATTCTCAAATTCTGTTTATTTAGGCTCCGCCGGAGCTTGAACCAGAACCAGAGCCTGAACAAGAACAGGAGATGGAAGCTGATGATGGTGACGAAGACATGGACCAAGATGGTGATTCTGACGGTGATGGAGTTGATGAAGATGATGATGATGAGCAACCAGAGCAACCTCATGAGCCCATACCCCGTTTGACTATATCCATCCGAGGTGGCAGAGGTAGAGGGAGAGGAAGAGGCAGGATTGGTATGTATCATGATTATTATTTTTGTCTTGATAGGTATAGAACACTTCTCCTATTTTGTTTTGAACAGGGATAACATAATTTTCTTACTTTTGAAGCTGGTATGGCTGTTGAATGCTGTTTCAATATTGTTCTGTTTATACAGTAAATTTGGGAAATTAACCCAAGACATGGTTATTATAATAGATAATTGTAGTACAGGCAGTCCCTGCATATCGGCGCATTCTGTTAACGGCGATCCAGTTTTATGGCTCTTGTTTAGTGCCATAAAATTGGTGATTTATGGCACCATAAGGCACCATGTTCCAGTTATTGGCACCTAAAAAATTATGGTGCCATAACATACCTAACAGAGGCGCCATTAACAGGTTATCGGGGCTCATAAATTACTGATTTTTGGTTAATGGCGGTTTTTTGCATATCAGCACCCTGCAGAGAATGGAACCCTCATCGAAGCACCTCAGCAGCGTGGTTGGTATGGTATTAGCGTCCCACCTCGGTGGTCGCGGGGTCGATTCTCGGCCATTCCGTTTAGGAGTGAGAGATGTGTATTTCTGGTGATATAAGTTCACTCTCGAAGTGGTTCAGAAGTCACGTAAAGCCGTTGGTCCCATTGCTGAATAACCACTGGTTCCATGCAACGTAAAAGCACCATACAAACAAAAAACAACCCCCATCGATAATTGGGGATTGCCTGTACAGTAATTTTGATAATTTTTTCATGATATGTACTGAAATATCTCTTCATTAAATTCCCTAAGTTTTCATTATCCTGTTTTAAATCTATCCTCTGTTGTGATCCCCCATCACCTGTGCTTCCTTTTATAGTTTGTCTTATGATCTAATTATATTTCATGTGAAAGCTTTACAATTTCAGCTGTGACTGATGTTTGATCTAGGATAGGATAGTAGTTATAAAAGGTGTAGTAGATGAATGTAGGAAAATTAAACAATTAAAGGTGTAGTAGATGAATGTAGGAAAATAAAACACTTTTTTGCCTGGCTTACACTAGGCTTTGTGTATTGTATTTGATATCTGTTTAGGCTAATGTAGCAAAATTCTTGTTAAATGAAAATGCTTGGAAATTATTGTATTTAAAATATTTTCAGATTATTTTATAACCTTTCAGAAATGCTACATTATATATTTTTTTTATAAATTTATAGAAAAATAAGCTATAGGTATGCCACACTGACAGCTTAGAGTAGTGTAGGTTGGTTTATATGTAAAGACTTTTAGAAAATGTAGACAGTCTACATATTTGGACAGGGTCTTCCTCTGGTTAGTCCAGATTAAGAAGTTTTTATTTTAGGACAACTTTGAAAGTCATTTTTATTGCTTTGTAACAAATTTGCATTCTTGCTGGAAAACTAGATATCTATTGGGACTTCATAGGTATTTCTATCTTTCAGCTACAATCAAGAAAATTGGTGATCAGTATGTTGGGGAACAGCCTAGAAAACGTGGTCGTCCTGGAAGGAAACCTATTACAGAGATGATGGCAGAAGATGAAAGTTCCCTCTACTTTATAGTGAAGAATGGTCGAATAGCTTTGGCAGTAAGTTAATTTATATTGCTTTTATTGAAACCTGTGTACAGTCGACCCTCGTTAGACCAGACCCCATTCATCCAGGTATCGAATAAGACGGACACCTATGAGGGTCAGGCGATTTAATTAACCCTTGTTATGTAGGTTCTTTCATTAAGCTGGTTACTGGCAGGCTGGTGCTCTACTTGGCATTCATATAAGCAAATGGTAAACAAGTACATTAAATGTAATTCTTGAATTTCACATAACGATTATTAAGCTGGAATATACAATAGTCTTTCAGGATAAAAGTTTTTGCATTCACGATATGTTTACCACTTAAATGCTACTAGTTAGCCGACAGTAAACAATTGTAATAAATGTAATTTTTGAATATTATACTGTTGTTATTAGGCCAGAACATATGACAGTTTTTATGCCAAAACGATTTGCTTTCATGATGTGTTTACCAAATATAGGCTTCTAGATGGTAGACGGTAAACAATTGTCTTAAATGTAATTCTCGAATGTTATGCTATTATAATTAGTCCAGAACATGTGACAGTCTTTCAGGCCAAACTATGCTTTTACAATGTGTTTACTGCATATAGGCTACTAGTTAGCAGATGGTAAACACTTCCCATAAATGTAAATTGTGGATTTTGTGTTTATTTAATTATGAATGTTATGTTATTATTATTATGCCAGAACATACAACAGTTTTTCAGGGAAATTTGTTTACATTTATGATATGTTTACTGCACAGAGGCTACCAACTAGCTGATGGTAAATTTCCTTGAATGTAATTCTTGTATGTTATGCTGTCAGGCCAAGACTAGCAATTTATGATTTATGTTTAGGGCCTAAGCTACTAATTACTTTCCTTAACAGAGTTCTGAAAAGTTTAAAGGTTAGAATGTAGTAAGGGAAGAATGATGCTTTGTTTCTTGATGGCCAAGTTCTGACCATTGGTCTTGCTTTGGCTGTACTTAATTTTATTGGAACATCCCTAGAGAAGACAACATGGCCTCACATACGGAGGTTTTTTCTGGTGTTACACAATCGTGTACTGCCAGCTCACCTGGCAATAGCTACTCCTGACACCAGCTCCTTCACCGTGTGCAGAACTGACCATCAGAGATTCTTACTCACCTGGCGTCCATCTATCTTGGCATCAGCTAAGTCTAACGCCAGATAGGTGGATGGTTGGTTTGTTTTATTTCAGTGTAGGTGTTAGGGTTATTTGGTTGGTTTTATTTTGGTGTGCCCGGGGTAAGGGCCAACATAAATCATGCTTTGACAGCCAGCAGAGTACTACTCTCACTGCAAAGTACTAACTAAGTAGGTGGCAACCCTTGGCTATACAACCATGCCACTACAAGTAAAGTTGGGCACCAACACCAGACAGTATCTACCTGCATTTGCTCTGTTGACTAATGGGAAATGACAGCATTGTTTTTTCAATGTAGCCAACTTTTCTATTTCAAATTCATGCGTATTTGTGGATTTCTCTGTGGACCATACCTACCCATTATTCATGGGAAATTCGCATGTTTGCAGTATTTCTGTACAAGAAATATCCACAGATTATTGTATTTTCATACCAATTTCATGATTAAATGCTCTTGTTGTGATAAAACTTGAAAAAAAAACAAGGTATAAGTATTTTTTTTTTTTTTCTTGAGTTTGAACTAACAAAATAGACAGTTCTTAACATTTTTATAAGGGTATAAGTATTTGTGGATTCTAGCTATTTCGGGTGGGGGGCCTAGAACACATCCCCTGCGAATACAGGGGTCCACTGTATAAACTTTTATTTTCTTTTAAAAATGTCATATTACTTACCCTACTACCAAGTTGTGCAGTTTTTGTTAGTCTTAGTCTGAGATCCAGTTGGTAAAATGCAAAAATTGAAACAGTGCTACAGCCTGGTCTATTACTGTTTTGGAGTTTACAGTTTTGTTCCTTCAAATTTTCCCTGTAGGACTATGAAAGAGAGCTGCATGCTTCCCTCTATACTTATTAGGTATGTACATCAGGAGCCAATTTCTAATACTTTGTGTATTGGTACCTCTTTTACTACTCCTTAAACATAATTATTCAAATATAGCAGTTTTGTCTGTAAATCCCTTTAGCATCCTTAGAAAGCCTTTTCTGGTATACTTGCTGAAAATATATTTACAACTTTGTTACTTTCATTATATAAGACAGGTACTTTTCAGGTACTTCTCTTTTCCTTTGGACTTCCCCTTTAGCTATCTCAGTCTTAGTTGTTTCTCTCTTGCCTTCTTACAAGAAAGTGAGCTGAAAACCACCTTCCAGCCTCCCCCCATGTTGTGGTTACAGTTACTAGGAATACTGTTCTGGCTTAGGCAAGTTATTGTAAGGTCCAAAAGAAATGAGCAGTGTTGAGGCAGCACATGTTGTTATGCTTGTTTTTAAGATGAGAGCCCTTTCCACTTGCTAGTTTTAGCCCAGCCTAAGTCGTTGAGTTCTTAGCCTAGCCTAGCTAGTTCGAATCTGCCTTACCGACCTATCCTAGTCTAGGTGGTTTAGTCCTGGGTCTAGCCTAGATTGGGCAAACATATCTCTCCATCTTATCCTAGCCAAAGTGTTGGACATCTTAGCCTAGCACAGCTGGTTTGAGCTTGTGTATTTTTTTGGTCATACTCTTTAAATGCCCAGATGTTCTTCTGCTTCTTGATTCTGCAAGATTTTCCCATTCTTCAAGAGTTTGGCCTTGGGTTAGGTTCGATTCCTAGCTTAACCTACCTTTTCATAGAATAGATTAGGAACTCCATCATGTACAAGGACGTGTGACGGAACACATTTGCGGCCATGATCACCTTTGCCCTTAAATCGGAGCCGTCTCATCATGCAACAAACTTGAACATGGCGAGGAGACGAGGAACCAGCCTGAGAACTCTGATCAAGGGAAGATCAATACAGACTGGAACACGGTCTTATACTTGAAGGGGAGAGTCACGTCCATCCCTGGAAGATGGTGAAACACCTCACTCACTCTCAGAAGATCCCACAAGTCCTGAATTCTCCAATGGGAGGATGAGGAAAAGGTGATGGAGGCCTTGCCCTACGACGTATCTTCCTTGAAACCCATGGGACACGTCCTACTAAACACAGAGTCCAGCCAATCAACAAACTTGATGGAACACCTCTGATGGATTGATTGACAACCGACTGCGATGACGTCCTTGGCGAGGCTGGGAGTGACGTCATGGCAACATGCGGTGGGAGAGACATCACAGGTGGAGAACTACTTAGAGTGATGTCACGGTATTTGGACTTGTAGCTCAAGTCAAAGGTCTCAGTGATGGTGAAGATGGCAAAAGGCCTTCTTTTGTCTCTACAGTAACCGGAGGGCCTCCATAGGTCACATATATGTGAAGAATAGTGAAGAATCTACCAAGAAAATTCATTGCTGAAGGAAGTGGAAGAGAGATCGCCCCTCACTTGAGGGCAGTGCTGTCAAACTACGCAGTCAAAAGAAGCCATGATGTCACACAACAGATTACTCTTGCAGAGAGAGAGAGAGAGAGAGAGAAAACGTTTGTATTGCGGAAAAACATATAACAAAACCGCACTACAGTGTTATTTCATGACAAAAGGGTACCAAGTCAAAAATCATAGGAAGACAATATTCCTACATCAGAAAAGCCTTCTGTGAAGTAGGTATCCTCACATGACGACGCAGTATTGTCAGCGAGCTTCAATGGCAGCAAGGAACACACCGCTGACAGCACTGACTAGGTTTCAAACTCTCTCTTCACAGCACCAATGAGCATACCAAAATTAGTGAAGTGGCATCTCTGTCAGAGGGAAGCGAAGCAAACAGGCTTCCAAGTTCTGAGCGGAACGCCGCCGCTGTCAGACTTTCAGGTGAGAAGCAGGGCTGACAACTGAAGAGCCTGTAAAGAAACAAATAACATGCTCTCTCCCTCAGGAAAGAATATTTCTATCTTGTGAGAGTGTAAAGAATCATATTCACCTGTAAGGATAAAGGGAAGGAATGGAGAGACCCGTACGACCTATGCACCTCCCCATCCAAAATGACGGAAAAGAGATGAGATGGCAATCATGAATGGTCCTGCAAGCTCGTGGGAAGAACACAATCATATGCCATTAAAATTCATGTTACAGAAGTGTAGGAATGTGCTCCTATGCTAGATCCCTCTCTCCCTGAAGGGGCAATATCCCTTTGGGAAACGGACCAGCATTAC
>NC_061093.1:28484242-28499035 GCF_015104395.2 Macrobrachium nipponense | reverse complement strand
CGGTTCGCAATTTGTCTGTCCGCCCTCAGATCTAAAAAAAAAACTACAGAAGCTAGAGGGCTGCAAATTAGTATGCTGATCATCCACCCTCCAATCATCAAACATACCAAATAGCAGCCCTCTAGCCTCGGTAGATTTTATTAATAATTTAAGGTTAAAGGTTTTAGACATAGTCGTGCGTCTGGCAACGATATGGGCCAGGCCACCAACTGGGTTCGTGGACCGCGGTTTATATAGCATTTTACTGAGACCACCTAAAGATAGATCTGTTGTCGGTGGCCTTAATTATACTCGATTTTTCCCGCGCATTTTCTCCCGCGCATTTTTACTTGTTTTATTTTAAACGTTGATTATGATACAATATTGGTAGTAATGTGCACACTCTCATGTGGAGACAGTAAGAGAGTGCTAATAAGAAATATGGAAGAAGATTAGAAAACAGAGACAAGAGGATAAATGAGGAAGAGGCCGCCAGATAAAATAAACAAAGTTAGACTTGATTTACAAAGTGAACATGTTAAAAAATTAACGGCATGGATGCTGTAGTGGCATTTAACCTCCATTAAACTTATGAATAGTAACTTTCCATAACATTCCAGTAATGCACTTCCGCTAAATGCTTTCACTGCAATTGGAATAAAAAAAAAAATTGGTACTGGGTAGTGATTCGACGTGGTGCCTCAACTAAACGGGAAGCAAATACCCGAGATTTACTGCACCTGCCCTGTTTCTTTTTTTATTTCCCCCCCCTAGGTTAGTTTAGTTTAAAGAATTCACCCGTAGGTACCCAGCAGCGGGGTAGTACCGTCAGTGGACCTCAAACGGTGCACTGTAGGCATTACTTAAAATTCTTTGCAGTGAACCTCCTTTCAATAATATTCTCTTTCTTCATCTTACTTTTCACCCTCTCCTAACACTTGATTCATAGTGCTAGGTTTTCCTCCTGTTACACCTTCAAACCTTTTACTGTCAATTTCCATTTCAGCGCTGAGTGACCTCATAGGACCCAGTGCTTGGCCTTTGGCCTGAATACTATATTCAACTGTATTTCCATTTCAGCGCCGAATGACCCCATGGGTCCCAATGCTTGCCCTTTGGCCTAAATGCCATATTCACTACATTAACAAGTGGGTAATTTGGGTGTGGGAAACATAATGAGATTATTTTCAAGAAGATTCTATGGTTAGTTTTTAAGATCTGGCGCCTCGCTTTTTCAGCGAAGGTCCGGTACTCGGCTACAGTTCAGAAATATGCGAAAGGAAAATGAGTCTGTATTTAAGTACTACATCCAGTAATAATTCTTGACGCCGAATGCAGAAGCTATTTATGCAAAAGAAACTTTTGAAAGAGATGGCTCAGTGGAAAAGCTAGTTATGGTGATTATCCTCGTAAGAGGAAATTAACGTTTGGAACCATAAAACTATTGACCCTCTAGAGAGAATATGATTCCGCCAATATTTGAAAAGAGTTCTGATGCCTTTTTTTTTTTTTTTTTTTTTTTTTTTTTTTTTTTTTTTAAATAATGTATAGTTTTCCAACAGCGTTCTGCCGTCAGTGAACCTCATGCGGTACACTGTAGAGGTATTTCTTAAGGTTCTTTGCAGCGTGCCTTCGGCCCCTAGCTGCAACCACTTTCGTTCCTTTTACTGTGCCTCCTTTCATATTCTCTTTCTTCCATCTTACTTTCCACCCTCTCCTAACCCTTGATTCATAGCGCAACTGCGAGGTTTTCCTCCTCTTACACCTTTCAAACCTTTTACTGTCAATTTCCGTATCAGCGCTGAATGGCCTTAGTTGCCCCAGTGCTTGGCATTATGCCTGAAACCTATATACCAATCAATCTACCAGTCCAATAGCTTTAGGAAGCGGGTTTTTGAAGTGGTACGAAAGAAAAGTGAAAAAATGCCGGGTTACCAGTATTTTTTTACTTTAGCCTCGGACTTCTGTGTCTACAACATTTATTGATCTGATGTGCTCCTGTCCTTCAGTAAGGCCTCCAGACAATCTCTTATGCATCAGAGTTGTTCCCAGGTGCAGGGAAACTTGACAAACAATGAAAGTCTCGAAACACTGCCCTCAGAAACTCCACTTTTGGAGATTTAACGTCACTAAAAGCACCACCAACAGCAATCTTTTCCTAACGGTCACTTGGAGTACAGTAGAATAATACCAGATGCATAGCCTCCAGCGCGTAAGTCGAAGTAATTCTTTTAGGAATTGAGATTAACTTTTCAGTGCAGAGGGACAATTTAAGAATGGCAATAGGCCTATTAAGTTTTATTTTTTTTCAATATGCAGTCATGCTCTCTCCAGAATGATGATTATTTTAAAAAGTTCCGCTCATCAGAAAAATTTTTTTTCACGACGAACAATAAAATTGACTGAGTTTACCAGAAAACGCACCTCACTCCATCTTCAACAATTTCATAGAATATTTATCATGACCTTCCCTGCTTCAACTACCTGGTTTATGAGTATATAAGATTTTATTAACGTCTTTGAGTAAAGAAAAACAAATTGCAGAAATCGAGGCAAGGTTTAGGATTACAGACATCAAGCGGGCATGACACAAGCTGAGGACTGTGTAACAATGATGTTACTTTGTCACTGGGGTTAATGGTTAGTTTCCTGTCATTCTCGGAAAAAGGGGAAGCTAAACCAGTGTACTGGTTTTTTCATTTGGTCAAACAGAATAAGGCTGAATGTTTTGGTAGTTTATTTGGGAGTAGGCGTGGGACCATGTGGTGAAATTTCTCTCTATCATGGAATTCCTTGCTACAGAAGTGACAATGCTATTCTTCATCCGGTATGGAAATGCGTAGTATGTATGTATATACATATATATATATATATATATATATATATATATATATATATATATATATATATATATGTATATATATATGTAATATATATATATATATGTATAATATATATTATATATATATATATATATATATATATATATATATATATAGATGAGTACGATATCTTTAATTCCGAAGAATATTATTGATGTTAATGATATTTTTTTAAAGATTTCTATTTTGAACACTTTTAACTTCTGTTTAAATGACTCGTCCATTATTTTACTGATATACTATTGACTCATCAGAGCTTGAACAGATCATTTATGTTAGTCTTTCTCATCTCGCAGGCTTTTTTTCTTTCTGTAGAGGATTTGCTTTGGTCATCTCATTTAAGACTAAAGTGTATTTCTTTAGTTACTATCTCTGCTTCCAGAAAATCTCGAAAAGGCATTTCAAGACGGCCGGTATTGTTTTTATTTCTGGGAAATGAGGGCCCCAAAGTTTTCATTGAATTCTTATTTGCTCTTAGAGAGAGAGAGAGAGAGAGAGAGAGAGAGAGAGAGAGAGAGAGAGAGAGAGAGAGAGAGAGACTGTCTTGAATTGCCATGCAGAGCCAGTGCAGGGAACCTCAGTGTTTGTTAAACAAGCAAAGTTTAGTGAATCTATAAAACATCTGTCACGCAGATTCTTTCTTCCGGGAATGACGGCGGAGCTAAGCAAGGCTGTATCGAATCGAATCAGTCGATTTATATATATATTGAAAGATGTAATCGTCTTTCCTTGCTAATTCAAGGAAAGAGTTGCATCGTTCGATGGGATATCAGCATCTTATTTTTGCCGGGAGATAAGGCTTAGTTGTTGTATTTATTCTTGATAAGAGAGAAATCAGGGGGAACGCATCCGTTTAATATATATATATATATATATATATATATATATATATATATATATATATATATATATAGTTACGCAGTACAGCAATGTTGAGCTATCACTACAATTATGATAAGGCGTCTTCAGCATAGGACCTCTGTATAGTTGTAATTTTACTTTTTGAATGTAACGATTGTTGTAGTACGTAACTAAGTATCTTTTATGTATTATATATATATATATATATATATATAGCTATATATATATATATATATATATATTATATATATTGGGGAATACAATCCACAATGAAGTAATTCCTTTTAAACTTCAAGAGGAATTTACTTCATTGTGGATTGGTATCCCCATTTACTTAGAGGTACGACATAGTACCTGGCCTTCTGCATATATATATATATATATATATATATATATATATATATATATATATATATATTATATATATATATATATATATAGTGGCAAAAACTTACTGTTTGTTTTAAGGGAAACATAAGGCATAACAATTCCACAACTAATCTTACACTGACTGGAATAATTCTAGAACAGTAAGAACTACTTGTTGTCGAATGAAGATTAATCGCGCAGTCACTGATACCTAAGTTGTGTTTATACATTTGACCGTCATAGATAATAACAAAGTTATAAGTAGAGCTAAAGTGAATTTGAACTATTCTAGACTAATATCCACTATGAAGGGTGTCTTTGGAGTACGTAAATATTTTGATTTCTAAGGACATCGCAAGTATTTAGTTTTCATTTTTATAGGAATACCGAGTCGAGAGAGAAACGGAAATATTCCTCGACACTGAAATATATTTTGCTAGGCCTGTCACAATACGGCCAAAGAAATAAGGGAAAGATATGAACAGGCTCTTTCGAATAGTGAAAGTTCTTTGAGTATCCACAACGCCCGTGGGTAAGGCAACGAGGCCTCGTGAATAACGTTTATGGTAATGTTTAACTGGAGACTGATTTTATTGACTGGGAAACAAATGACGAACGGCATGAAAGCGCCTCAGTGGCGTGGTTGGTTGGTGTTTGCTTCCCACCTCGGTGGTTGCGGGTTCGATTCTCGGGCATTCCATTGAGGAGTGAGAGATGTGTATTTCTGGTGATAGAAGTTCACTCTCGACGTGGTTCGGAAGTCACGTAAAGCCGTTGGTCCCGTTGCTGAATAACCACTGGTTCCATGCAACGTAAAAGCACCATACAAACAAACAAACAAACGGTATGAATGGCAAACTTCCACCTTCCATGAAACTATATCAAGTGACTACTGCGTGTTTGAAAATATATTAAGAGAAAAACTGCTGAAATTATACGAAAATCATATAAAAAACTTTATAATAAAACTAAGTCTTTAAAACGTTAACAATCTTTATGACTTATTTCACACGAGCGTAGCAATATAGAGTCGTGTTCAGCAACGCAGTTTTACAGCTTTATATGGGAACAGATTAAAAGAACAAAGAAAATGTTTTAGTAGAATGTGGATGCTGGAAACATTAAAGACTAAATAAAAATTGTTTCAACGTACTAAAAGAATGGGGATGCTGGAATGGAGATAAAAAAAAGTTTCCGAGTAGCTTGCCTGATTTTCTGAAGTGCCTTCTTCAGGATTACTGTACTCGTGTACGGAGGTATTTACATAAAACACGGCATTCCTGTTGAGAGTAAGGTGGAGGGGGAAGATGCCTTAGGTACTATCGCTGGTTCAGTGTTCTTTTTCTTCGGTTTGTTCATTTATCTAATGGATGGTTTACGAAAGATAAACATTGGACAAGAAAGAAAAAGCGAAGGATTTACAGACGAGAATGATTCCTCAACCTATCGTGATGGTAGGAAAATTCATTTCATACCGATGAGACATTCATTAGTCACTAGAGGATTTAGAAGCTTTCTAAATAGGACACCTGGTACGTTTGATAAACGATATCCTGACGGATAAAAATCTTGGCGACATGCTGTGCAGTCCACGACGAATCTGCGCGTTTTATGTAACACCATCTCGCAGTCACTACTTTTCAAAAAGACATATTGATCCTGGCAAATATAATCTTGGGTGAATCTTTCTTAAATCTCAGCTGAATCTTTGTGACAGAAGGCTCTTCATTCTTATCAAGGATGACGGTGAAGCGCCTCAGCGGCGTGGTTGGCATGGTATTAGCGTCCCACCTCGGTGGTCGCGGGTTCGATTCTCGGCTATTCCATTGAGGAGTGAGAGATGTGTATTTCTGGTGATAGAAGTTCACTCTCGACGTGGTTCGGAAGTCACGTAAAGCCGTTGGTCCCGTTGCTGAATAACCGCCGGTTCCATGCAACGTAAAAGCACCATACAAACAAACAAACAAACAAGGATGACGCTGAAGTAGTTAGTCAAACCGAAAAGGTCATCGCAAGTATCTCATTTCCTTTTTCTTGCTGGAATATTAGTTGCAGAAGGACACGTTACTCCAGAATGAAGCGAGGAAATTCTCTCTTTATCTAAAAGCCCTTATATCAGCGAAGTCATGTAGTTTGATTGTAACATTTTCGTTTTGGAATCATCATTGTCAACAAAGAGGAAACTGACTGGTGCATGACGTTGAAGGAGCTTTATTCTCTGAAGAATTGCATCAAAACATGTGAACGACACCATTCTTCAGTTATATGTTACGTTTAGAAACAATCCTATTCAATATTTTTCTGAATAAGACCCTGCGATTACAAAATTAATCATAGACTTGACAGTCATATGTTGACTAGATAACAGGTGCCCGTACCTGCTCGACAAACTTTCTCTCTCTCTCTCTCTCTCTCTCTCTCTCTCTCTCTCTCTCTCTCTCTCCTTGACGTATTCAGTGGCGTGTCTACGAATATGCCAGACTTGTCTCTTCCACCATTAGCGTACCGTTTTAATGAATAATGGATCTCCACGCAGATTCCTAAGTAAGGGTCATTGTCTGTTTGTCATTCACAACTGAAAACTACAGAACTTGTTCCTTATTCTCATCAACAATAGGGTCTGTCTCTCGGTTTTACTCGTATGCGTAATATCTGCCCAGCGTTTATGGTTTATGGAAGCCTTAGTTTATTTTTTTGGGACAGGAGAAATTTAAGGTTTAAGAATACGACGTGTTTTTGTATGCACTTCTACATAACGGCTGTTTGTATTAGGTAAATATCATTCAACCGTTTTTTCGCCAAAGTAAAATAATTTTGCTCGGTTTATATAAAGTCGTAATGACTAATGATCACATTAATCCTGTGTATGATGCTGATGGATTGATGTTAGTGCAAACTCTCGCCGTAACATTATTATTATTATTATTATTATTATTACTTATTATTATTATTATTATTATTATTATATTATTATTATTATTTTTTTTTTTTTTTTTTTTTTTTTTTTTGCTCTATCACAGTCCTCCAATTCGACTGGGTGGTATTTATAGTGTGGGGTTCCGGGGTTGCATCCTGCCTCCTTAGGAGTCCATCTCTTTTCTGACTATGTGTGCCGTTTCTAGGATCACACTCTTCTGCATGAGGCCCGGAGCTACTTCAGCCTCTAGTTTTTCTAGATTCCTTTTCAAGGATCTTGGGATCGTGCCTAGTGCTCCTATGATTATGGGTACGATTTCCACTGGCATATCCCATATCCTTCTTTATTTATTTCTATTTTCAGATCTTTGATACTTATCCATTTTTTTCCCTCTCTTTCTCTTCCAACTCTGGTGTCCCATGGTATTGCGACATCAATGAGTGATACTTTCTTCTTGCTTTGTCAATCAACGTCACGTCTGGTCTGTTTTTGCACGTATCACCCTATCCGTCCTGATACCATAGTCCGAGAGGATCTTTGCCTGATCGTTTTCTATCACTCCCTCAGGTTGGTGCTCGTACCACTTATTACTGCAAGGTAGCTGATGTTTCTTGCATCAGGCTCTAGTGGAGGGCTTTTTGCCACTGAATCATGCCTCTTTTTTGTACTGGTTCTGTGCAAGTGCCGGGCATTCGCTTGCTATGTGGTTTATGGTTTCATTTTTCGTATTGCACTTCCTACATATGGGAGAGATGTTATCCTCCATCTATCGTTCTTTGAACATATCTGGTTCTTAGGGCCTGATCTTGTGCCGCTGTTATCATTCCTTCAGTTTCCTTCTTTAGCTCTCCCCTCTGTAGCCATTGCCATGTGTCATCGCTGGCTAGTTCTTTAGTCTGTCTCATGTATTGTCCGTGCATTGGTTTGTTGTGCCAGTCTTCTGTTCTGTCTGTCATTCTCCTGTCTGTATATTTCTGGTCTTCGTCTACTTTTATTAGTCCTTCTTCCCATGCACTCTTTAGGCCCACTCGTCTTCACTGGTTTTCAGATATTGCCCAGTGCTCTGTTCTCGGTGTTGACGCAGTCCTCTATACTTAGTAGTCCTCTCCCTCCTTTCTTTCGTGTTATGTACAGTCTGTCCGTATTTGCTCTTGGGTGTAGTGCTTTGTGTATTGTCATATGTTTCCTGGTTTTTCTTGATCTATGCTGCGGAGTTCTGCCTTCGTCCATTCCACTATTCCTGCGCTGTATCTGATTACTGGCACTGTTATTATTATTATTATTAATTATTATTATTATTATTATTATTCATTATTATTATTATTATTATTATTATTATTTATTTATTTATTTATTTATTTATTTATTTATTTATTTATTATTATTATTTATTTTTTATTATTTATTTATTTATTTATTTATTTATTATTATTATTATTTATATTATTTTATTATTATTATTATTATTATTATTATTATTATTATTATTATTATTATTTTTGATCTATCATAGTCCTCCAATTCGACTGGGTGGTATTTATAGTGTGGGGTTCCGGGTTGCATCCTGCCTCCTTAGGAGTCCATGACTTTTCTTACTATATGCGCTGTTTCTAGGAGCACACTCTTCTGCATGAGTCCTATTATTATTAATTATTATTATTTAAGAATATTTCAGATATCATACGTTGAATAATTATATTGCGTCATTATCAGTAATATATTTACTAGCAATTTACCAATCCTTACCAAAAGCATATTCATCTGCTGCTTCATGTAAGTGACTCGCTAGTGTTTTTTAACTATTATGTATCATAAATTAGTAAAGTAACTAAGTCTACGGGCATAACCAGCCCCGTTTCACGGGCAGAACCATCTCCGTTTCTGGGAATTCCTTCTCACCCCCACCCCCTTCGGAGGGGGAGGGGAAGGTAGGATGAAACCCCATTATAAACCATCTTATGGGTCCCCACTATATCCCTGCCAAGTTTCATGCCCATCGAACCAGCCGTTTGGCCGTGATTGAATGACAGACGGACGGACAGACTTAACGCCCATTATAGTATGGTAAGATAGTTTGCAACGTGTCTCAGTTACGTCTGTCTTTGTTCGCCCTCATGTTTTCATTGAGAAGATAATTGGTACTTGTGAAATAATAACAGACAATGACAGCCTAGTGTTGGTGAGGGTTTTTCTACGCAATAAAAGAATTGTAACTTTATTCGTTCCCAAGAACTCCGCATATGCGTGACCTAAGCGTTCGTAATAATAATTGGTTTTATTTATTTATTTTTTAATTGTCTATAATTATACGTTTTGTGTATTTTGCACCAATTAATTTATCATTTAAATGCTTACGTTTGCATAGCTGAAGTAATTATAGCTAGTATGTTATTGACGAAATGATAGACAAAGACATTATTACACCGACGGAGGGAGACACCATTCATTCATTCTGTCGTAGTGACTTGAAAATTCAAAGGTAAAAAGATTCATACCATTTTGCTGTAGAATGATACATAGCAAAATAATTAGGTGGGGCGGGGAGGCAAAGTTAGGCATTTATTTTCTCCCCATTTTATCGTATATTTAAATGGCCTTTTTTAATTTTTGTGTAACTGTAATTTTAGTTTATTTTGCAAATAAACTGATGATTAATTCACTAGACGAACAGTGGGAGAATTCTATCTTTTCCGGTCAAACTTTTCCCTTTGCTTGGGCGTCGATATATTGTTTAATTCTCCTATTGATTGAGACGGGAAAACTGGAACAATTGCAGTTATTAATAAGCACCAATAAAAGGAAATGCAGTAAAAATAACCTCGTGGCTTCGGTCAAATTTTACCTTGAGTTCTGTCAATAGTTTGTAGTTCTTCAATTGTTTGTAGTTAACAAATGAATGAATATTCATAACGATATTTTTCACAATTAAATATATAGACAAAAACAGTGGTAACAATGATTTCCATTTCCCAGTATTTCATGAGTTGCTTCACATAATTCATTTTCATCTCAAACAAACCAAACAGGAATATTGCAGATATACAGTTCTGAAGAATTCAAGGCCATTTATACTTTCGGCAACAGTCATCAGTATAGAATGTACGCGTAACTCAGTTCGAGGTAATATCCTTCTTCTTCTTCTTCTTCTTCTTCTTTAAGGGAATTGCCCTTCTTCTTGTTCCTGTTAAGGCCCCCATACACTGAACGATTGTCTGAACGACTGTCTGAACGATTGTCGTTATCGACCCACACACACGCACTATTCATACAGTATGAATGATCTCGAGAAGACATGGCATCACCTCTAGAAGAGACGTACGCGATACCGTTATATCTGCAGACAAACCCATACGTTGATCGATCTGTGTATGACAAACTTGAGTCGCAAGCCAGCAACCTGGTCGTGACAGATTCCCGCCGAGATCGTTCAGACACGAAGCTCCGCCCACTTTTGCAGTCAGACAAGCCCATACTCGGTGTTTTTGCGAACGATACAGACAGTCGTTCAGACAATCGTTCAGTGTATGGGGGCCTTTAATCCCAGCGATTCCAGTTTCATCCGGATTCTTGTTAGGATGGGCAGTGGAAATTTTCAACAACTCCCACTGGGACGACTTAAAAGGCCCTGCAGGGACCAGACTCAACGTCCTTCCATTCGGACCTTTTTCGGCCTTTTTTTACATAGGCCCGCCGTTTGGTGTAAATGACCAATTGCTTCATTATCTGCTCGAATAGACAACTGCAATAAAACAGGATCCGTCAAAGCTGGCCTGAACATTTGCCAAATTGCAGCATTGCACATGAACGTGAAATCCATTGCAGATACCATTATTTCTGAGTAAAAAGTTGACTCATTCCCCTTTTTACGGCGCTTAAACAAAGAGAATTCGGACAGCGGCGAAATGAAACGTCCGAAAAGTTCCCGCCTACTTCTCTTCGGTGGAAAATCACGATCAGTTATGCGTAGCCAGACTGCGTAAAGAACGGAGCCTCTTTTACGAAGATGGGAGAAATGGTGCCTTTTTTTTTTAGTTGTCTGTGAAAGAAAACTATTGTGCCGGATATGTCTGTCCGTCTGCACTTTTTTCTGTCATCCTCCAGATCTTGGAAACTACTGAGGCTAGAGGGCTGCAAGTTGTTGGTATGTTGATCATCCACCCTTCGATGATATCAAACATTCCAAATAGCAGCCCTGTAGCCTCAGTAGTTTTCATTCTATTTCAGCTTAAATTGAGCCATAATCGTGCTTCTGGCCACGATATAGGACTGGTCACCACTGGGCCGTGGTTGAAGTTTCATGGGCCGCGGCTCGTAAACATTGTATTGAGACCATCGAAAGATAGATCTAGTTTCATTGGCCTTGATTATACGCTGTAGAGGCTGTACAAAAAACTCGATTGTGGCGAATAAACTTGGGCGCATTTTTACCTGTTTTTATGGGGTTCAGACAATCCCACCCGGGGAGGACAAACAGGCTTGCAGGATGAGTGTGGATGTCTCTCCTACCCTCCCGATCCCTACCTACCCTTCCCCTACTGCGGTGGACAAACAGGTTTGCAAGAGGAGTGTGGATGTCTCTCCTACCCTCCCGATCCCTACCTAACATGCCCCCACTGCGGCGGACAAACAGGTTTGCAGGATGAGTGTGTCTGTCTCTCCTACCCTCTTGATCCCTACCTATCCTTCCCCGACTGCAGTGGACAAACAGGTTTGCAGGATGAGTGTGTCTGTCTCTCCTACCCTCTTGATCCCTACCTATCCTTCCCCGACTGTGGTGGACAAACAGGTTTGCAGGATGAGTGTGGATGTCTCTCCTACCCTCTTGATCCCTACCTATCCTTCCCCGACTGCGGTGGACAAACAGGTTTGCAGGATGAGTGTGGACGTCTCTCCTACCCTCTCGATCCCTACCTATCCTTCCCCTACTGCGGTGGACAAATAGGTTTGCAAGAGGAGTGTGGATGTCTCTCCTACCCTCCCGATCCCTACCTACTATGCCCCATTGGGGCGGACAAACAGGTTTGCAGGAGGAGGCTGAATGTCTCCCCTATCCTCCTGATCCCTTATGAACCACGCCCCAACCCGGGCCGTACAAACCGGTCTGTAGGAGGAGGGTGGATGGCTCACCTACCCTCCCATTCCCCTACCCACCCCGTCTCCACCCGGGGCAGCCATCCCGGTTTGCAGGGGGTGGGTGGCTGTGTCATGTCTCCCCTACTTGTCACCCGAGGAGGACGAATAGGATCAGATTCTGTCGAATTTTATTGCTATAGATGATTTGAGCTGCAAAAAAGGAGCTTCTCCCAGTTGTACTGATTCCAGAGGTCCACACCAGGCCTGTTATTCCCATTAACAACTTACCCTATTTATGGCTAGCATGTGGGCAATGGCCTTGCTTTGCTGGCATAAGGCCAACTAATCTAAAGCAACCATTCTAACACTATATGTCGGGTAACCTCACTTAAGTTTAGAAATGTGAGTTATAGGTACGATTAAATAGCATTATAACTAACAATAACAGTCCTATGTTCTAATGGATTCTATTGCTGCATCAGCAGAATTTATGTTATTCATCGCTTTTCTTCATAATTCTCATAACTTCTTTCTCTTCGTGTGCCACAGGGAAGGAGCTTCATTAATAGATTGACAAAGCAATTTATAGGATAAATTCTGCTGATGCAGCTATAGTTTTCAATAGAACATAGGACTGATATTGTTACTGTCATAAAACTATTTCATCGGTCCTATGAATCACATTTCTTAACCCGACATATAGAGTTAGAATGGCTGTTTTAAGATTAATTGGCCTTATGCCAGCAAGACCCTTGCCTACATGCTTCCCATAAGTAGGGTAAGTTGTTAATGGGAATAACAGGCCTGGTGTGGACCTCTGAAATCAATACAAGAGAAGGTTTCTTACCTAAAAAATGATAATGATAATTAAAGATACTCATAGTAGCACGAGTCTACAAATAGAGAGACAAAACCACAATTATGTAAATGTACATATATTTAAATTTAGAACTTTAAGGATAGCCTTCGGGAATCTGTTCGGTTACCCCTTTCAATCTCTGATTGTAAAAGGGAACCGAACAGATTCCCGAAGGCTATCCTTAAAGTGTTGAATTTAAATATATGTACATTTACATGATTGGTGATTTGTTTCTCTTAATTATAATAATTTTCCTCTCTATTTTAAACCATTAGCTTCACAACTTCGAAGAGTCTCGGAGAAACTCCCAGAAATCCGTAACTTGGGATCACTTTCCTCCCTTGGGCCTTTCCAGGAAGTGAGCGGCTGTTTTCGTCTAATAAAATGATCCACGGATTGAGAACTTCGGTAACTACCTGTAGCGGTAAATAATTCCTTAACGGGAAGGAGAACGGGCGCAAGATCTAAGGGAATTGCATAGTTGGGTCATCAGTTTTAAATCCAGAACCATCTGGCAGTTAAGCTATATAGGCTTTAAAGATACCGTTCCATACCGCTACTACACTGTAACCACACGACATGGACAGGTTTTCATTTCCGTTTTCTGTAACCTAAAACTATTGTGCCCGCTTTGTCTGTCCGTCCGGCCTCAGGTCTGAAAAACTATCGAGGCTAGAGGGCTGCAAATTGGTATGTTGATCATCCACTCTCCAGTCATCAAAGATACCAAATTGCAGCCCTCTAGCCCTAGTAGTTTTTATTTTATTTCAGGTTAAAGTTAGCCATAATCGTACTTCTGGCAGCGCTATAGGTACCAACAACGTTAGGCCACTACCGGACCGTGTCTGAGTTTCATGGGCCGCGGCTAAGAGTTTTATGGGCCGTGGCTGAGGCCACCTCTGGACCGAAAACTGTATTTTTACTTGTTTATGATTGTTATGAAGAAAAGTCGCGATAATTTTACCTATATATTGTTAAAGACAGATGGGAAAATATATTCTAATTATGAGGAGCATAACAGTTCATTTGTATCCAGAACAATAGCCATAAAAGAACATGAATTATTTATAAAACCTCAGCTGTATTACAGTCTTCAGTTCACCTTTTCATATTTCGTATTAGCTCCAAAGAATAAAAAAAAAGAAAATATGGATACTCATAATAATTCTACATTTGCACAAAAATGAATAACAAAGTCTGATTCTGGAAAACTGCGAGTTTCTCTTTGGAATACATTTTCTGTTTGTATATATTGCTACCTTGGAACAAATATGTGCCATGGCTACCTGGCTGCAACCAGCCACAGTTGACAAACTATAAGGTAGTTAATTCATCACCGTCCCCCTCTCATCGGATCGGTCTGAGTTCTGTCTCTGGTGAGTCCAAGTTGATAATATATATATATATATATATATATATATATATATATATATATACATATAGATACCTATATATATATACATATATATATATACATATATATATACATATATATATATCTATATATATATATATATATATATATATATATATATATATCCTGTGGCCCATTAATTAGCAACCTCAACGCACTAGGGAGAGACCAAGATTGATCCAATGGGGGGGACGAAAAGAGCCTTTTACCTGGTTTTTCCAGAAAATTCCACCGTAATATATATATATATAATATATATATATATATATATCATATATATCCTATATATATATATATACATATATATATGTATATATATATATATATATATAATATTTACGGTGTTTTAATACCTATAGACTCAATGTGTTAGTACTTATAGACCATCTGTGTCAATACCTATACACACTCAATGAGAATACCTATAGACTATGTGTTA
>NC_061093.1:28476742-28479242 GCF_015104395.2 Macrobrachium nipponense | reverse complement strand
AAAAAGAGTACGAAGAATTCGAGAAGGAAGAGGGCATTGTGGCTATTACAATTATATATGTATCTGGTAAGTATGACCATTAGATTTTACATATATATCTTACTATAATGGGTGATATGTCTGTCCGTCCGTCTATCATTCAATCACAGACAAACGGCTGTTCCAATGGGCATGAAACTTGGCAGTGTTATAGTGGGGACCCTAAGGTTTATAATGGTGTTTCAGGCAACAAAAGGCACCAAAGGCGCTGGAGGGGGCGGGGCGCCTTCCTCGAAACAGGGGTGGTTCAGCCTGTAGACTTAATAAAAAGTTACGAATTTATCATACCTAATTTTCGGTATACATTGTAAATATATGACTTTCGATTTTTTGGTATACATACTAAATATACTTACTATCGAATACATTGGGGGTAAAACATCAATGGCACCAAAGGGAGTTGGGGTTGGGCAGGGTGTGACAAAGAGATAGTGAGAGGGAGAGGAAGTGAGAGAGGGAGAGTAGAGGGGGGTGTTAGGGAGAACAAAGAAGGTAAGAAACAGAGAAGGGGGGTTGGAGGAGGGGAAGAGAGGAGAGAGGGAGAGGGACGGAGGGAGAAAAGGAGAGAGAGAGAGACCACGAGGAAGAGGAGAGAGATAGAAGAATTTGTATTGGCTGCTATTCGGATGTGAGTTAACCCCGGCAGCGCTGGGTTGGTCAGCTAGTATATGTAACATATATATATAGATATATATATATATAGATATATATATAGTATATGTATGTATATATATATATATATATATATAATATATATATATATCTATATAATATATATTACATATATATATATATATTTAAATGGTTATAATCATATATATTACATATCATAAAATCCACGTAAGAAGGCGAGTGAAAACTGGGACTTGGCTTAACTGTTGAACAATTGACCCACCTCCTCAAATCATTTCATTCTCCCAATTTTCTATACCTGCCTCTCTCCCTCTCGCTATTTCCTGTTTTCTCCTTTTTTTTCCATCCTCATAAAACGGTTTGCGTAAATGATGTGTGATTTAAACTAAACTGAGACAATGACAAAATCTTTTTCATTTAAATGATAAAAAAAAAAACTCTAGATAACAGATGAGAATTCTAACGAAATATTTCAAATTAGTTCGGTAATATTCGTTCATTGCATACAGGTCCTAAAAAAATAAAATGTTGCGTTATCAATATCTGAATCGTTCATACGTTGTCATTTCTCTATTTCGAGCAACCAATACATACATTTTGAAACCGTAGAGAATCATCACAAATTGTCAGTTATTGCGTAATTGTTTTTAATAGCTCTCGAATGTACCTAGCCTGACTTTATGCATATATATATATATATATATATATATATATATATATATATATATATATATATATGTTTCTGTTTCTTGCATATTTTGCCTAAGCTTAAATCCATACATTTGGATAAGAATTGCAAACAACTGTATGATAAATGCTTACGGAATGTATATGTATGTATATATATATATATATATATATATATAATATATACTATATATATATAATATATATACACTGTAAGCATTTGTCATACAGTTGTTAGCAATTCTTATACATTTATGAATTTAAGCTTAAGCAAAATATGCAAGAAACATAGAAACATAATGACAGTTATACACCTAAACCGGGAAACTGTTATTCGGCCAACAAAGTGAATAAGATGAACTAGTCTGTCATAACTGACCTGGTTTTTAGTTTTCTGAAAGAAAACTATTGGTGGGCTAATGTCTGCTCGTCCTACTTTTTTTCTCTGCACTTTTTTCTGTCCGCCCTCGGCTCTTAAAAAATGCAGAGGCTAGAGTGCTGCAATTAGATATGTTCGATGATTGGAGGGTGGTTGATCAACATATCAGTTTGCAGCTCTCTAGCCTCAGTAATTTGTAAGATCTGAAGTGACAGAAAAAACTGCGGACGGACAGACAGACAGACAGATAGCCATCTCAATAGTTTTCTTTCACAGAAAACTAAATTGAGTTGAACCCTTTGTTTTTATATAGTTATGAATAAGAACCGTAAACTTCTCTAAAACCTAACTTTACCTTCATCGTTCCATGTCACTGACTCAGATATTTTTCCAGTACTTGTGCTGCGCAGTTTACGATTTTGCTGACTCAGACTGAGGAGGGAGTTTCTCTTAGGAGAGTACTTTATGGTCAATATTTCCAAAGATATATCTCCTGTTGGACTTCAGAGTGAGGAGTTGTCAAAGTAATTCCTTGACATTACCTGAAGAGTAAAGCTAATTAGGAGATGTACTCAAGTTACTCAGAGAAGAACCTACAACGTTTTTTTTAATATTTTCTTTCCTTTTGTGTTTGGGCCATTTAATATTTTTTCCTTCAATTATTTATTTTTTGAAAGATATGAACACCAGTACAGACATGACATATGGAAACTTTGTGACATATTGATGTACCCCGTGTGGCGTTAGTGCCGTCAGTGTACC
>NC_061093.1:28469242-28474242 GCF_015104395.2 Macrobrachium nipponense | reverse complement strand
ATATATATACGAACGCAGTTCTGAAATGAATATTTGTGTTATTATATATATATATATATATATATGCTATCTATATATATATATTTATATATATATATATATATATATATATATATATATATATATATATATATATATATATATAACTAATATTCAATTTCAGAACTGCGTCGTATTATTGTTTATCTTTGTTTCGATGTGATTTTCACGAAATTCTCCTGTTTAAAATCATCATCGGATTAATAGTTCCGATCTCAGAGAGTCATACCAACATAAGCTAAACTTTGTTGGAGTGTCTTTTCTCTGCGCACAGCGAACTGAATAGTAATTACATTGTTAAAAAAATACGGATAATAGCATGAGTCTTGAAATGGAGGAACAAATCCACAGTTATGTATGTTTACATATATATTTAAAGATAAGTTTGTACAGGAAACTTTCTGTATATATTTATCTTTATATATATATATATATATATATATATATATATATATATATATATATATATATATATATATATACTGTGGATTTGTTTCTGCAGGTACTATTTGTTATAATTGATAAGACCATTCTCTTAAGGGATTCGAACGGAGCCTGTGATTTAGCGGATAGAGTATTTACCTGACAAATCTGTATTTAGGCGATGCATTGTTCGATTGATTTTATATTGAATTATCTGGTTTAACAATATCAAAGGTCTTCGACACCGAAAAATATGTTCGTAAAGTCCGTTAGTTGGTAATAATTTGGAAATGAATATAAGATAAGTTATGAAATAAATGAAGGTTGCTTGTTTGAAGGCAATAATAATAATAATAATAATAATGATAATGATAATAATAATAATAATAATGATAATAATAATAATAATGATAATAATAATAATAATAATTAATAATTATTGGAAGGAGACCTGCTCTAAGGGCAGTAGCATCATTCAGTAAAGATAGTAATAATGATAATTAATGTTATTAAATGATTGAAATAAGGAACCTCCGTAACGAGGCTATATTGTAGAATAATATATTCTAACACTACTGTGGCTTTGAATTGTGAAAAATTGATCTAATATGCATCTGCATCTGGCATCTGTTCATCTGCATTCTGCATCTGCATCTGCATATGCATCTGCATATGCATCTGCATCTGCATCTGCATGTGAACATGAACACTACGCCAAAAAAAAGCAAAAAAAAACAAAAACAAAAACAGACACAATTACACCGTCTTATTCCATATTCCTCTGCTTGCCGGGGCCTGGGGCGAGGAGAGAGAGAGAGAGAAAACCAAATGTTTGCGTACAAAAAAAAAAAAAAAAAAAAGAAAGCTCGACAACATTCATTCCAGTCGTTCCAGGGAAATTCCATACCGGGAAAATGGTTTAACATTTCGGCCGCGGTTGGGGTGAAAGATATGGCTAGATCTTCCTTCATACTTCATCACTTGGTGGCTTTGCGTATGACGATGCCAATTGCTTTAGGGAAAGAAAAAATTTACCTTCGTGCTTTGCAGTTTGTATGGAGGTGAATCTTATATCACAATCTACAGGACTGATTTTTTTTTTTTTTTTTTTTTTTTAAGAAAAATGCTGAGACAGTTTTGTCTGTCCGTCCGCACTTTTTTTTTTTTTTTATCTCTCCGCCCTCAGGTCTTAAAAGACTACCGAGGCTAGAGGGCTGCAAATTGGAATGATGATCACCCACCCTCTATACTCGTTTTTTTTCCATCTGTCCATCCTCCTGTGGTGTTTGTGTATGGTAACACTGTGTCCCGGGTTTTAGATAGTTACATTCATCTGACATTCAACAACAATAACAATATCCTATTCGAATATCAACGGTGTAATCGCATACAGTAAATTATAAAAACACTTTTCAGTTGCAAAGGTGTACACCCACATATCCTTTTATTTACCTAAAACTTACACTAGCGTAACATTAAAGCCCGAGACGCAGTGTTACTATACAAAAACACCACAGGCGGATGGACAGATGAAAAAAAACAAGAGTATAGTCATCAAACATACAAAATTGTAGTCCTCTAGCCTCAGCACTTTGATCTTTATGGCCACAACACACAGGCCACCAGCGGGCCGTGGCTAAAAGTTTCATTGGTCGTGGCTGAAAGTTTTAAATTTAAAAACGGCATTACTCGCTGTACAGAAAACTCGATTGCACCGAAGAAACTTGGGCTTATTTTTTACTTGTTTGATAGTAGAGTTGCACAGTTTCACTCCCTTCTGTAGACACTAAACTGCAGTTTTGCATGAATATTACAAAAAGCGACTTTTTGATTCGAAGTGATTCCAGGTTAATCGTAGCCACATTTACTATTTTGATTTTGATTGGACGTTTGCCGGAATAAAACGCTAAAGTAAAAACACACAAATTTAAAACAAGATAAAAAGTAAAACTTGCAATGCGTTCCTCAAGGATACTTTACGTTTATTTTTATATTTTCGTTTTTCTGAATTCTATCCTGTATCATTACCTTGCTTTGAATGTTGTATTTCTAAATAGTGGTGCTCACAAAATGTGAATAAATTCCAGCTTTTGTAAGCAACACCACTATGAAAGAGAAAATAACCATGAATATAACGAAATAAGTATGTCTCCTTACAGAACAGTATTATAACATAATGTATAGAGAAGCTATGTTGATTGATTCGTTCTTTTTTGCAATGAAATTTAAGTCCAGAATTTTGCCTCACGCATATGAGTATATATATATTTTATATATATATATATATATATATATATATATATATATATATATATATATATATATATATATATATATATATATATATAATATATATATATATATATTATATATATGTATATATTATATCTATATATATATATATAATATTATATATATATATATATATATATATATATATATACCATATATATATGTAAATATATATATATATATTATATATTATATATATATACTATATTGTATATATATATATATATCTAATAAAAGGAGCCCATAAAAACACCAAAATATAGAGAAAAAAAAGTACATATATTTCAGAGACTGCTGTCTCCCTCTTCAGGTAGATGAATGAGAAAAGTTTACAGAAAAGGTGGTATTTATACCAAGAGGTCCATCCACAAACAAGCCATTTTAAGTCACCCCGCTGATAATCTTCCTTTTAATCTTCTTAAGGGTTGGTTGAATGAAGATGTTGTCGATCGTGTCCGAAATCCATGCTCCTTTTGAGATGTTCATTACCTGCCTCTCTTTTATTAAGGCCGATTCCATCATTTGCCTCTTGTACCGGCAGTTGCTGCTTTAAATTACACGTGACAAATTCCAGTTTATGGCTTGTTTGTGGATGGACCTCTTGGTATAAATACCACCTTTTCTGTAAACTTTTCTCATTTCATCTACCTGAAGAGGGAGACAGCAGTCTCTGAAATATAGTACCTTTTTTTCTCTATATTTTGGTGTTTTTTATGGGCTCCTTTTATTAGATGGAATTCTGTTGTTACAGAACATTTTTTACCAGTCATCATATATATATATATATATATATATATATATATATATATATTATATATTTATATATATATATTGTACTATATATCTATATATTATATATATATGTATATATATATATTATATTATATATATATATATATATATATCTATACTATATATATGTATATATATATATATATATATATATATATATATATATATATATGTATATATAGTATATGTATAAATGTAATCTTATAAATATGTATATAGTCGCATCTATATATAGGTATATATATGCTATATATATATATATATATCTCTATAAATATATATATATATATATATATATAATATAATACATATCTCTATAAATATATATATATATATATATATATATATATATATATATATATATCGCCTTTGCGTTACTCCAATTGTCTGTTGTTTGAGTGCCTGCTCCTGTATATATATATATATATATATATATATATATATATATATATATATATATATATATATATATATATATATATATATATATATATATATATATATATATATATATATATTTGTATTATATAGAAAGGAGCAGGCACTCAAACAGCAGACAAATTGGAGTAACGCAAAGGCGTTCTTTTTTCAACTGACAATTCCTATTTTAATCAATTTAGTAAACCTCAGTTCAAGTCACCTTTAGAATTGGCAGTGCTGGACACGGCCTTCATTTTTAATAGTACTGTCTTTAAATAAATAGAGGGGATGGCAATGGGCAGTCCTCTGGAACCGACATTTGCCAACTCCTTTATGAACTCCCTCTTTTACAAACGTTACATTGATGATGCTTTTGCCCTTTTTAGATATGACTGCCATGCTGACTCTTCTCTGGAAGATTAAATGCACACAACACTAGATCATTAAATTTTCCACTGAGATTGAAACCCATAATTCTCTCCCCTGCCTTAATGCTAAAGGTAACTAACGGATGAAATTCGTTTCCACAGGTATTTATAGGAAGAATACTTTACTGGTCTTGGCACGAATTTTTTATAGTTTATGTTTTTACAATTTTAAAACTGAATTCCTTGTTTTCAATTCCTACAGAAGCCATTGACCTGACCTCAAGCTGGTCGTCGTTTCATACTGAAGAGATTATCCTCACTGATTATTTTATGAATAATTATGACCCACCAGCGATTAATAATAATTATGACCCACCAGCGATTAATGATAATTATTACCAACCAGTGATTATTAATAATTATTACCACCAACGATTTTCTATACAAATCTCAATAAATTGCTCAATTTGAAACTTAACTCCCCGTTTTTAGTCCAAAGTGCTCCCAAGTTAGTTCCCCGTGGACGAGTGGATTTCGCGCTCGGGTACCAATCCGGTGGTCCGAAGTTCGATTCTCGGCTCGGCAACGCTGAACCAGAGGAATTTATTTCTGGTGATGAAAATTATTTCTTAATATAATGTGGTTCGGATCCCACAATAAGCTGTA
>NC_061093.1:28425362-28468742 GCF_015104395.2 Macrobrachium nipponense | reverse complement strand
CAAATTGGTCCCAACAAGAATAAACCTGCTAGAAAACTTTGTGGTGCTGAACCTCACAGGATTAAAGGCAAAACTATTCCTAATACTACTGCTTGTTAGATGGTACATTCGGGTTGATCTGAAATATATTAGACAGCGTGCACAATGAGCTAACTGAAAGACAGAGCCAAAGATTTATGTCAAGATCAAGGATAAGAAATTCAGCATGCTTCAAATTTTTTCCAACAATGTAAGTAACAGATTACCTGCTGAAGACCAAACTGGGGAACAATATCAAACTATGGAAGAATAACAGAGTGGAAATATCTCCTCAGAATATACAGGACTGCAAATCCGAGAGTTTTCGGTTAATATAATTTTGTGTGCCACTGACTTTGCAAACAAGAAAGAAACATGACAAATTTTTAAAGTAATTTGTATTTTTCCTAATATACAAAGTCGTTTAGCTTGAAACAATCTGGATAATGGTAGTTGGCCCAGGAGCAGAATGTCGAGTGGCTAAAGGTGGGCCATTTATGTTAGGAAAAATACAAAACTTTAAAATGACAAATTTTTTATTAATTTGTATTTTTCTTAGTTAACAAACTTAAGGTCTTAACATTAGGATAAATCTTCTGGCGTCAGCTGAAAACCTGTTAAAAACAATAAAAACTTTTATGTGCAAGGAATCTGTGGCATCTGGCATCTGATAAATAGCTGAGGTGGAAGCAAGTCAGAGACCACATCTGAACCTAGTGACATACAGTGGACCCTCCGTATTCGCGTTCTTCGGATTCGCGGATTTCTCTCGGGAACGTTCCCCTTTCCCCCGCATTATTCACGGGAAAAATTAAGATTTTCGCAGTATTTTTTCTATGAGAAATATCCACAAATTCCTGGTTTTTTTCATCAATTTCATCATAAAATGCACTTTTTTTGTTAAAACTATTAAAAAACCATGTATAAACATTTTTAGTGGGTTTTTTCTTGCATTTTAACTAACAAAATAGGCTGTTTTAGCGTTTTTATAGGAGTTCCAACTATTCGCGGGTTCTAACTATTCACGGGGGGATCACTGTATTTAGTCTTTCTTCCAACCCAGGATATACAAGAAGAGATGGCTAGAGGGGCAGTCAATGTTAAGACCTAGCGTTTTGTTTTTAGCTATGAAAAACAAATTAACCCTTAAACGCCGAAGCGGTTTTTAAAAATCAAAAACCTCCCCCGAATTCGGAGCCGGGGTTTTGAGTGAGCGCGGAATCGGAAAAAATAATTTTTTCAAAAAATCACAGCGCGCTTAGTTTTGAAGATTAAGAGTTCATTTTTGGCTCTTTTTTTGTCATTGCCTGAAATATAGTATGCAATCATCAGAAATTAAAAATAATATCATTATCATATGTAAATAATGCGATATATGGTAGCGAAAAAAAAAAAATTCATACATAATTGTATTAAAATCACGCTGTGCAAAAAACGGTAAAAGCTAACGAGTTTCTTTTTTTTCGTTGTATTGTACACTACATTGCAATCATTTTGATATATAATACATTGTAAAACAATAAAAGCAACACCGGAAAATATTATCACAAAATGATGTACGAATTCGTAACGTGCGAACGTAAAAAAATATTTTTTTTCAAAAATTCACCGTAAATCTCAATAATTGTTCTAGAGACTTCCAATTTGTTTCAAATGAATAAAAATGATTGATAATTATGATACTGTAAGAGTTTTAGCTTACAATTGCGTTTTTCGACCATTTCGGTAGAGTCAAAGTTGACCGAACGTGGTTTTTTTTCTATTTATCGTGATTTATATGCAAATATTTCGAAAATGAGAAAAGCTACAACCTTCAAATATCTTTCATTTTATTTTACATGAAATTGCGCACATTTTCATATATAAAACTCTATGAAATGCCTAATATGAAACGGAGCAAATTTTCCGAGAATTCGATGTACGCAATTCGGAGATTTATGGCGGAGAATCCGTGCGCGGAGGGAAGGAAAGTTTTTTCATAAATTCACCATAAATTGAAATATTGTGCTAGAGACTTCCAATTTGTTGCAAAATGAAGGTAATGATTGAATATTACTAAAATATAAGAGATTTAGCTTACAATTCGTTTTTCGACCATATTCGGTAGAGTCAAAGTTGACCGAACGGGGTTTTTTTTTCTATTTATTGTGATTTATATGCAAATATTTCGAAAATGAGAAAAGCTACAAACTTCAATTATTTTTCGTTGTATTTTACATGAAATTGCGCACATTTTCATATATAAAAACTTTATGTAACGGCTAATTTAAAATGGTGCAAACATTACCACAATCGCACGTAACATTTTTTCGGAAGAGTTTACCGCGCGACGTAAGGAAAATTTAATTTTTTTCATAAATTCACCATAAATTCGAAATATTGTGCTAGAGACTTCCAATTTGTTACAAAATGAAGGTAAATGATTGAATATTACTAAATATAAGAGTTTTAGCTTACAATTGCGTTTTTCGACCATTTCGGTAGAGTCAAAATTGACCGAAGAGGTTGAAAATTTGTCACTTATCATTTTTTATATGAAATATTTCAAAAACTGATAAAAGCTACAACCATGGGTTGTTTTAGTTTGTATTGTGCATGAAATTGCGCACATTTCCATATATAAACTTTATGTAACGGCTAATTTTAAAATAGTGCAAACATTACCACCAATCGCATGTATGATTTTTTTCGGAAGAGTTACCGCCGCGACGTAAGGAAAAAGTTTTTTCATAAATTCACCATAAATCGGAATATTGTGCTAGAGACTTCCAATTTGTTGCAAAATTAAGGTAATTAGTTGAATATTACTACAATATAAGCGCTTTAGCTTACAATTGCGTTTTTTTCGACCATTTCGGTAGAGTCAAAGTTGACCAAAGGTTGAAATTTTTGGCACTTATCGTTATTTATATGAAAATATTTCAAAATTGATAAAAGTTACAATCATGACTATTTTTTTTTGTATTGTGCTTGAAATTGCGCACATTTTCATATATAATACTTCATGTAACGGATAATTTAAACGGTGCAAAAATTATGTCAGTGACGAAATAATTTTTTTGAGATGTGTCACTGATACTTTTTAGTGCGATAAGAAAGAAATTCGCGCTTGCGCGCCTGCGTAACGATTGTAAACAAAACAACGCCTTGATCCGTGAACTCCCAGCATCCCCCAAGGCGCGTGATTCAAAAGTTTTCGGCTGGTAGGCCTATAAGTATTTTTCCGCGAATTTTTAAAAAAAAAGAAAAAAAAACTTTTTTGAGCCGACGTATGGTACGTCCATTCGGAAATCGGGGGAAATTTTGACTCGACGTTTAATACGTCCATTCGGCGTTTAAGGGTTAATTAAAAATTTGTTATTTGTTCTTACATGTAACAAACGTTCGGTCTTAACATCAGGATAGACTCATACTTGGAAGGAGGTGAGAGAATCCTGAACCAACTGGATGTTCGGCACACTGTATAATTTTTCTTAGAAATGAGAATTCTAAAGAAGAGGACCTATGCCTTTGAGATCTTAGATATGTGGACATCTAACACCCAGTCCACTGGGTTTAAATACAGTGTAACTGTCCAGATTCATTGCAAATATGGAAGTCAAAGAGAACATATCTGTTCAAGCAACAAACCATGTCAGCCACATGAATGGGTTTGTCACCACTCCTCACTCCCCTTACTGGAGAGGAGTTGAAGCTACTGAGAAGCAGATTCATAAGTTGTAAGAACATAAAAAAGTGCTGTAAAAGTATGACTGCAACGCTCACCTGCATCAAGCCTTCCAGTGCACGATTGTGGACTATCCATCAAACCATCCATAGGTACTAAAGGAAGGAAAAAAGAAAGAAAAGACCAGTCATCTCACTCATTCCCTCTTCCACAGGCTATCATCTTAAGCAGGATATGAACTATCCTGCCAGGGCACTGGATGAGCTACACAACTTGTTGAGCAGCCACCACCGGACCCAAGGAAAGTGTCCAAAGACCTGTGGGCAATATCCTTCAAGTACAAGAAAGTGAAAGTGGTCTAACAAAGCCAGGAAACCAGCATTCAAAATCCTATGAAAAGACAAATTCTTCTTAAATGCCAAGGAGGAACTTATTCCTCTGAGTCCCACATGCTTCTACATGCCACATATTTGGTGACGGAACTTGACGATGAGAGTAGTCTTGCTTAATCACCTCACGTAGCAAACGAAAAGGTCTTCTTGGACACCTCTTACTTGACTTGGCTCATGCTAATAAAAAGTCTATAACACCTAGGTCTTAGGTGACAAGCCCATTTCAGATAACAATGCAGTGCTCTGACAAGGGCAAAGCAGTAACTCTTGAAGGTTGTTAACAATGAAGGAACGGAAAACGAGGCAAATCTGCCATTGTGAACCAAGGGCATTTTAGGTCTTAGCTACAACTTCCGGGACAAATTCGAAAGCTACTGACCCCCAGCCCCAAGTGTTTTACATCGTAATCCAGACCATGGAGCTCTCTAACTCTTTTTGAAGAAGCCAAGGTCAGAAGGAAAACTGTTTTCAAAGTCACAGCATCACTGTGGTTACAGTGGAAGTGACGACTGCTTGTGTTACTGCGCTGCTGGCACCCCTATTTAGGTGTGCCAGTAAAGCCTGGATTAATGGAGTGCCAGCCAGTTCTAAGGAAGTCCATGCTTGATCTAAACCTAACACCTCACCTACACAAGCAAAATTCGGGCTAAATGGGGATCCACCTTCATTCCCGTGTACCTTCAAAGTCAGGGGAGGCCCCTAGGCCCCTAAAGGAGCGTTCCCCAGGTCTGCAACCACAGGTCCCCCTCCTCTTCCCTCTCCAACTCATCAGAAGAGAAAGTAGAAGAGGAAGCATCCACCACCAAAGGAGTAACAGCAAGTACGGGACGACTGCTGGGAGAGAGGTAGGAAGAGGTAATGTCAACGTACTGGCAGGTGTTGGTGGGAGGGTGCCTTACCGTCCACCCCCTCCACTGATTGTCTTTCTAATATATTTCCTCCACCCAGCAACTTCCCCCACTGCGACACAGAACACAAAGAACGCTCTGCATACATACCATCAAGTTACATTCATTGCCCACGGCAAGATGAGCAGAGGGCATGAAGTTCAATCTCCATCGAGGGGTGGATTTTGCCACACCCCTTACCCTCTACCCCCATTTTTTTTCAATTAAATCACAAACACACTATCACATCAATCAACACAAAAAAAAGTAAAAATCCCACCAGGACTGAAAAGAAATCAGCAATAACAATTGGGCAGAGAGCAGTGAAGAACATCCATCCACACCAACGGCCGAAAGCAAATTGGAATGTTTACATCCAGTCGTTGGTCGGAGGGACTACCAACAACTGGACCGGTAGTTAACTACCAAACCACATTGTTAAAGATTTCAGCAGCCCGTGTTCAGGCTACACCTTAAGTAATTCCTATCGCAAAGGACCAAGGTTTGTATATCGTGTAGGAACAAACTGTTTTCAAATGGAGTTCGAGTGAGGCTACTCAGCACCAGAGTAAGGTCCCACGTAGGAGGTTTGAGCTCCTAGGTGAAAAAGACTTCTCAAAGCTCTTGAACAACATAATTCCCACAAGATGAAGTGATGTCCACATCTTCCCAACAGACCTGTATCCCCTGACAGCAGAAACAGAAAGATGTTTCTTTGTTCTGAGAAAGATCAGACCATTACCTACTGAACAGAAGTTCTGAGTGGAGACTAAGCCCATTGTCAACACCAATCACAGCAGACAACTCATTCGCCCTTGTACATGGCTGACAAAGATCTGAGGTAGCCGGACACCTGAGTCGCTGCTCTGGGAGAAAGATCTCTCGCTCATAAGAGAAACTGGACAGCCTCCAGATGTGAAGACACAATGACTCTACCAAATGGTGGTTACCTCTCCACACACGAGGTCGGTGAATAAGGCTGAGCTTTAGTGGGAGGAATCTGAGCAAATTTCTGAACTTGGTGGGAGGATTCTGAGCAAATCTCTGAACTGACTAGTATTTACCTCAGGGGCCACTTTCCTGGTCATGTAGGATCAAAGGAAGGAGACCTATGCCTCTGGTCTGTTGAACATGTGTTATGTTCAACTGCCAGACTGTTGGGCCTTCGAATAAATGGAAGGTAATGTCATTTATAGAAGATAGGCTTGCATGAATCCATATTGTCAGGGGCAATAAAGCTGAAGATAACCAACAGGTCTGTTCATTGTCAGTCTTAAAAAAAAAAAATGCAGCCATTTGGCATTCTAATTCCATGTGGGCTAAATAAATAATGGGGTTGTATGAAATATTTCTTATTTTGGTATAGTACTGTTCAAATTTGGGTTCCAGACTGAATAATGAGTCAATGTTTTATTTACTCTGACTATATCTTGGTTTATCCTTTATCAAAATAAATCTAGATGGAAAGGAATGGACATTTATGACAAATGAAATTGTTGAAACAATAAACATTTTAAGCATAAAAGAAAAAGTTAATTTACTATTATACTGAATGCACAGAGTACTTGCAATTAATGAACTTAAATGATAGTTTTAGATAACTGTAAAATAAACTAACATCAAAACTTACTTCTTCTCTGAAATAGAATTACTGGAGTTTGTGAGGAGACGTTTACATGAATCCATAAATAAGTGCAGTCTTGTACGAAGTGCATCAATCACTTCACTGGTTACTGCTCTTTTCTCAATCATATCTTCTATTTGGTGGAGTTTCCCAACATGACACCAAAGAAGCATGATGATATACAATATTTGGTGACCTGCAAAAAAAAAAAAATAATAATAAAATAAAGCAGATGATTATGTTACCAACTTACATCTGTAAATCTGGTATGTATTTGCATGTCTTTCTGCCCATATAATTGCAACCTTGAACCTTTCGAAGCTCCCTTCGACTCCTATTAATCTTGTATGCCTAACTTTAAGCCATTACTTTATTCATCACCGATGATAAAGTGACAGATCTTTCCACATAAGGCTGAGCTAGTCTAGCAAACACAACTACCATAGTGTAGATGTGTTTTTACCATACTAATCTTTAAGTGCATTTCTGCTATGGTATCTTACCTCTTTTATGGATGAATTTTTAATAAAAATACATTGTCAGTGTTTATTCGTCAATGAATATCATATTCATCCATGAGAATCAATTTTCTCATTCATAAGCCTTTTACAGGAAGTTAAATAAATTTAATGACAAGAGACCACACAAATCTATAGCTTTGTTTCTTAAGGTAATGAATTTCCCAATTACAACGACTATAGTTAGTTATTAATGAATAGTGCTTTGATATAAACTTCTATACAAACTATATTTCTTCATATAAATGTCATTAAAGATTAAAAAGTAATGTTTTCATATACACAAACAATGCACTATGACAAGATGAATAAAGAAGCGATATGAGTAGACTGAATGCATTTTGATTTTTCAACTAACTCAGTAGAAATTCCATGTAAAAAATGTTAGTCTATCTTGTGTAAAAATACGCATAAAATATTATATTACAATATAAAACAGTACACAATGTCAAATAGGTTTAAAAAATAAAATATAAAAAATATCTTTACTATGTTTGTGGACAGTAGTACTCTACCTATTACCACAGTGTTTGCTGCTGCCAGATGTACATTTGCACAATGTTTGAGTAAACTAATTTTCTCCAGTAAGGAATATTGTCAACAAAGATATTTATCACACAAGCATGTATGACAGAAACATATATAAAAAATATGTTGAACATTCAAAAGACCAGGAGCCAACATATTCTAAGTTTCGTTAATCTAGCATGAAGCATACCTACTTTTATATCATTAAGCTTATAATTCATTTTCTATTTAGATATCAACTATGGTAATAGTAATAATGGCAATGTATGAGAATGGTTCTTTCTTTCTTAAAACAGCAATGTATGAGAATAGTTCTTTCTTTCTTAAAACAATTATAAAATAACATTTGGAAAATTTCTATTCATTTTGTATGTTGTTCCTAAACTAGAAAACCACAACTTTTAAATCTCCAAGAGCTCACAACGGATTTGTTCTTTGAGAAAAATAAAACCATACAATGAGTAACAGATTATAACTTCAAAATTTCATAAATAAATCATAAAAGTGGTATAGAGTTAAAACTATACTAGATAAATACATATCTAATGCTAATGACACTGAATTCTTTACGAATAAGGCTATGATCAGATGGCGTAGCTACAACTGTTAAAATGGAATGTGTTTACTTCTGTATGCTAATATTACTCTGACAGGATTTCACTTTGGAACTGATGAAGGTCACAACCCTGGACAGGATTTAATTTGATTGACTACTATTATTAGCCATCATTTTAAAGTCAGGCATTAATCCACTGTAGTAAATTTTATTAAAACTACTTAAGTATTTATAGGAATTTTTATGCCCAGTAATAAATGGACGTATCTTGGCAGTTTCATTTTCACTTCCTTAATAGGCCCATTAAAACAAATTGATGCAAATTAGTTCTTACAGAAAAAAGCCCTCAATATGAGACAATTCAAATACATTAGCACCAGTTTTAACAATACAATGCACTAACTTGACAAGTATATGTACATACCTCCTCTGGTAACAATTTGTTGGAATCATGAGCAAAAGTAATATTCTTGTGAAGTGAATCCCAGATATCACAGGGACCCATATTGTGGCAGAATAAAATACAGAGACCTTCTTCACGACGACACTAATGCAATGTCTCATCTTCATCAGGTTCTTCTTCCTGGGAAGAAATCGTTAGAATATAAAATAACAATACATACAGTATATCAAAGATCATTTCCATAAACATACCTTTTCCAAATATAATTCAAAATCACGTATTGATTTTCTAATCTTTTTAGATAGAAACTGAATTTTCACACAAAACTATCATGTGTATAGTCTATATTTGCAGTCTTCAAACGCCTAGAAATTCCGATCTACCTTACACAAAACAGATCAGCAGTGTTTGGTCAGGCATACATTCAAGGATTCAAATATTCTCAGCAGTTAACCCTTAAACGCCCGAGGCCGGGTATTTCCAAAAGTGTCTCCCGTATGCCGGCGGCGTTCGGGAGTGAGCACCGAAGCGGAAAAGTCTTTTTTCAAAAAAACATACCATGCTTAGTTTTAAAGATTAAGAGTTCATTTTTGGCTCCTTTTTTTCTTTTTTTTCTGTCATTTCCTGAAGTTTAGTATGCAACCATCAGAAATGAAAAAAAAATATCATTATCGTATATAAATATTGGAATATATGACAGGGCAAAAAAAATTTTTTTCATTTCATATAACTTGTATGTAAATCGTGCTGTGAGCAAAATGGTTAAAGCTAATGAGTTAATTTTTTTCATAGTATTGTATACTAAATTGCAATGATTTTGGTATATAGCAAATTGTAAAACAATCAAAGCAACACAGAGAAATATTATCACAAAATGATGTATGAATTCGTAACGCGGGGACGTAAAAAAATTGTTTTTGTTCAAATTCACCATAAATCGAAATATTGTTCTAGAGACTTCCCATTTGTTGCTAAATGAAGGTAATTGATTGAATATTACTAGACTGTAAGTGTTTGTAGCTTACAATTGCAGTTTTCGACCATTTCAGTTGAGTTAAAGTTGAGTGAAGGTCGAATTTTTTCTATTTATCGTGAGATATGAAATATTTCAAAACTGATAAAAGCTACAACAATGGGTTGTTTTTCGTTGTATTCTACATGAAATTGCGCACATTTTCATATATATACTTTATGTAACGGCTAATATAGAAAGGTGCAAACATTATGACAATCCGACAAAGAATTTCTTATTTTTTCGGTAGAGTTACCGCGCGGACGAAAGGAAAAAGTTTTTTTTTTAAATTCACCATAAATCAAAATATTGTGCTAGAGACTTCCAATCTGTTGCAAAATGAATGTAAATGATTGAATATTTCTAATATGTAAGATTTTTAGCTTACAATTGCGTTTTTTTTTACCATTTCGGTCAAGTCAAAGTTGACCTAAGGTTGAAATTTTTGGCACATCGTTATTTATATGAAAATATTTCAAAATTGATAAAAGCTACAACCATGGGTTATTTTTTTTTGTATTCTACATGAAATTGCACACATTTTCATATATAAAACTTTATGTAACGACTAATATAAAACGGTGCAAACATTACGACAAACACGACAAACTGACAGGAAGAATTTCTGATTTTTCGGCAGAGTTACTGCACGGATGTAAAGAAAGTTTTTTTTCAAAATTCACCATAATCGAAATATTGTGCTAGAGACTTCCAATTTGTTTGCAAAATAAAGGTAAATGATTGATATTACATAGAATGTAAGATTTTTAGCTTACAATTGCATTTTTTGACCATTTTGGTCAAGTCAAAGTTGACCGAGGTTGAAATTTTGGCACTTATCATTATTTATATGAGAAAATATTTCAAAACTGATAAAAGCTACAAGCATGGGTTGTTTTTGGTTGTATGCTACATGAAATTGTGCAAATTTTTATATATAAACCTTAATGTATCGGCTAATATAAAACGGTGCAAACATTACGACAATCCGACGAAAAAATTTCTGATTTTTTTCGGCAGAGTTACCGCGCAGATGCAAGGAAAGTTTTTTTTCAAAATTCACCATAAATTGAAATATTGTGCTAGAGACTTCCAATTTGTTTGCAAAATAAAGGTAAATGATTGAATATTACTAGAATGTAAGAGTTTTAGCTTACAATTGCATTTTTTTACCATTTCGGTCGAGTCAACCTGACCGAAGGTTGAAATTTTGGCACATCGTTATTTATATGAAAATATTTTCAAAACATAAAATTACAACCATAGGTTGTTTTTTGTTGTATTCTACATGAAATTGTGCACATTTTCATATATCAAACTCTAAGTAAAGGCTAATATAAAATGGTGTAAAAATTACGACAAAGCAACTAAATAATTTCGAGATGTGTCGCTGAGCTTTTTAGTGCTGAGAAGAAAGGAAATTCGTGCATGCGCGCCTGGGTAACGCTTGTAAACAAAACAACAGCTTGATCCGTGAACTCCCAGCATCTCTCAAGGCACGTGATTCAAAATTTTTTGTCAAGTAGGCCTAAAACTATTTTTCTGTGAATATTTAAAAAAACTTTTTAGTGTCGACATATTTTACGTCAATTAAGCACCCGACAGACAATGTTTCGTCGACCTAAAATACATCCAATAGGCGCTTAAGAGTTAACTGCCTCACTTTCTATGTAGTCTGGCTATGCTCCCAGGTACATTGTATAGGGAATAAGGAATATTATGGCGGATGACATGTCAACTTGAAAAAAAAAAAAATCGAGTTATTACTTGTATCTATGCAGAAACATGCCGTGCATGCTTTCCAGAAGTTTCAGCCAATTATTTTTACAAATAATGAAAATATAGCGGTTTTATATGATGACGTCATCGTAACTGCATCGTCTGTATGACTGAGTTTGACAGAATCGTTTTTGCGTGTTTATTTTTGCATATATATACAGGGATTTTTCAGATTTTTTTGAGATTCTCATACATCTGGTAGCAATGAAAGGTAGTGTGAGAGAGGAGAGCTGCTCAGAGCGGCTATTTATAGGCGAGAGCCGCGAGACTCAGAGAATGACTCAGTTACGCCACAGACGTCAAAGGAGTTACATGCACTTCGTCACTTGCGTTTGGTCACTAGCTATTTACGTTGTTTTTATAACTTCTTAGTGAACTTATAGCAATGCCGAAGTTACCTAAGATCAAGAAGGCTACTCAGCAACTAAGGCTAGCAAAATTAGCGAAGGCCAGGAGAAAGAAAAACACGAAAATTCATTGTTATCAGGGCCCTCACTGTCTCATGTCTCGCCGTCAACATCATTGTCTGGTGTCACGCTGAGGGTATTAATACCACTTTTAGGGGTAGGACCAGGATCCTTGATGTAGAAATCAATAATAAAAGTACAAATAAAGTAATTATAATAATGCTGTTTTGACTTTTGTAAGAAAAAAGCGAAATTTACATAGCAAATCTTTGGGAGCCCATAACTCAAAAAGATACTTATCGCATGCCGGTAACCATTACTCGTTATTTATTATCCAATTTTGGAGAAAGATATCATTGGAAAGAGGAATAAAAATCCCATAATTCTGTGTGACAGAATTTTTATTTCTTTCTTTCTTTTTTTTTTAGAATTTTTTTGAGTGTCTAGACTGAAAAAAAAAATCATTAAAAAAAAAAAATCAAAATTCGGTCACACAGAATTGTTCTGTATATAAAGAAGTATTATGGTATGATTTTCAATACAATTGATGTCATATTCGCGGAGAAATCTCTACCTATTTTCCTTTTTTTTAATCATAATTTTGCTAATAACAAAAAAACTGAAAGTTTTTGCTCAAACATGACTTGAAATTTCCTTTTTATTATGATGAAGGTATTATATATATCTAAAACATATATGAAAATTATCTATTTTGCATAATAAATAAAAAAAATAGACATCATAGCGGACTGTCCCCTTAACACATATATATAATCAAATAATTTAAAAAGCAACAAACAATCATTACTAAATAAATGCAGAAATAAAAAGAAAAATAATTTACAGTAGCATTTTCACTATACGTATTGGTATCCAAAACTTATGAATTCTGCAGAGGTATGTACAACATAGCAAACACTCTACATGAAATGCAGTCAACTATTGGGACCTCCAGACCCAAAAGTGCATGTACATGATTACTACTGCTTTTTTAATACAAGACTTTCTGTATTGGGGCATTCATAGAAGGCACAGGTATTGGTATGGCAGCCGTATCCCTGATTGCGATAGATATTGGTACGGCAGTGAATTGCGCATGCATCAATTTCAGACTCTCTGCCATAAAAATAACATGGTGTAGTGAGGGTACGTCAGCTTCTGTCAGTGGTGCCATATTGCGCTATTGACTTGCTGTAGGTACGGCAGTTTGCTAATCATGCAGCAGTTGCCGGTACACTGTTGCCTAAGAAAGCTATGGGTACAGCACCTAGAAGATCAGCGACAGTAGTAATAATAATCGAACTGAATTTTTTCACTGAACATGTTCAATTCAAAATGTCAAAGTGAAGCCCATACTATCACCAAAGCACCAAAACATTTTGACAGTAAGTGAAATATAAAAAATCACAATAATACTTAAACTTAATTAGATTTTTACTATATAAATGAAAAATAAAACTAAACTAATCTATTTGTGTACTTCAAATCTTCTTTGAATCTCCTCGAACCGTGGTAATATTACATCTTTTTCGCTGAAAAACAGATGTTTTCAGGTTTCAACGAGCTGAAAAAAGCAATAGACGTCTACGAAGAGTCAAACTTCCAGAAATTGTACATCCATTGGTTACGAACGATCGAATCGGTCCTGAAAAGAACTCTGAAGAGGAGATTCAAAGAAGACTTGAAGTACACAGAAATTGTGCTCTGTGTACTTCAAGTCTTTTGGTAGTAAGGAAAACTACCAAAGTTGATCCTCTGGTAAACGTCCTAATCAATCGTAAGTAATCATCCAAATCAGATCTACCTTACTAGCTAAGCTTCAAATCATCTTTGAATCTCCTCTTCGAGCTCTTTTCATGGCCGATTCGATCGTTCGCGACCTATGAATATACAATTTCTGGAAGTTTGACTCTTCGTAGAACGTCTATTACCTTTGTTTTTTCAGCTTATTGAAACCTGAAAACATGTTGCTAGGTCGTCATTTTCTTGCTGTCACTGATATGCCTGAAGCGGTAAACAAGGGTTCGTGCATGCGCAATTCACAGCCGTACCAATATCTATCGTAATCAGGGATACGGCTACCGTACCAATATCCAGTTCGTCATAGAATGCAAATGAGGGGCAATATGTGAGGGGTTTGTGGTGAAATTAATATGAACAATAATAAATATGTAATGACTACACTACACTAACCAAAAGAAATGAACATCTGTCACCAAACCCTTAGCAATCTTTTCTGGGTAAAAATAAAAAAATTTCTTCTTGTCAACAACACAAAAAACACATGATTTTTTCATACCAGAGTTTAAGGCTAAGTATTATTACTATTATATTAAATTCAGAAGATGAACGCTATTCATATGGAAAAAGCCCACAGGGCCAATGATTTGAAATTCAAGCTTCCAAAGAATATGGTGTTCATTAGGAAGAAGTCAGTACCTGCTGATATAATTTAATGACAACTAGCTTAGCTACTTTCTACAAACATTTCACTGCACAGGAATAATCTCCTTAGTCATCAACAAGTCTCGTCCACGACGTTGGGACTGATTTCCTCAGTCATCATTCGTTTTGTTCTAGTTAGGGATTTTGTGTTTCCCTCATCATTGTAAGGAGCTTTTGTATATACGTAGTATTCTAATGACAAGTGTCAACATTTCATTTCCAACTAACATATAATCTCAAGGAAAGGACAGACGGTCAGTAATTATTGTAATACATCATAATGCTATGAAGGGAAGAGCTTTCTCTTGGTGATCAAAAAGTACAGAGGCTTTAATTTGGAATTAACGATGTCGTAGATCTGAACTAACAGATAGTTCTGATAGTGATAGTAGTGAATACAGTTATGTTTTATTATATTGTAGTTATAGACAAATCAACCTTAGAACATTTTTTTACTTTTGGTTTCATCAGAAACGGTTATGGATCAGAGGAAATGACAAAAGAGGAAAGAGCTTAGTTAACCATAAACCAGTGGTGTGAGTAAACAAAACATACTAAAATATGCAAATGGAAGATCATTGAAGATTCAGTTTGTAAAAAAATCAGTGCTCTGAAACTTTTACAAGAGATAAATTCACATTTTCTACAGAATGCAAAGTCTATTTTTTCCTATTTTGTCTGAGGTTTATCCCCATCCCAGATGAAATTTTTGGTCAAAGAGGTCAAGGTTTGTAATCAAGATTTTCAAACTGAATAACAAAAGCGGCATTACTTTACTCCCTACTTGAAGAGGTATCACACTGAAATGGATCACCAATAAAAGCTGCATAATTCAGTACTATTGACTAATTATCAACATGTCATTTGAATATTCTATCACTACTATACAATAAAACAGTAGCCCCTATTATACAATAAAACATAACCACATAAAATAAAAGAAGGAAATAAGTTACACATTTATCAGTAAACGGGTCTAATCAATAGCGGCAATAACAGGCTCACAGAAAGAGTTAAAGGAGAATGAATAACATAGTAAGTACTTACCCCTTCAATAAGCGTAAAATATTCATCATTAGCTTCCTTGTACTTGTTAACAACCATATCTAACAATGAGGAACGTGCATATCACAACGGGAATATATTGCATAGTCATCATTACACAGAATCTCAAGTGTTTTTGCAGCAGTTTCCAAGACTTCTGTATCACTATGTTTGTCAGCAACTTCTTGAATTAACTTCAACAGATGTCTAGGTTCTGAAAACAGATAAAAAAAAAATAATCAATAATCAATATGCTCTGCCTAAAAGTATGCTAAAGCCATAAGAATATACAAAGGGTAATCATTCGCCCTACAACTTCATTTTCTTTACCTTTTCTTGCCTACTTGTAGTATACACTTCCAAATCAAAATATTGCGGTATGATGAGAAGATTGGCAACTTTCTCTGGATCAGCAATGTATTTGTGTAAAAGTTGAGGCAGCGTTGGAATGAGATGTTCTGTCAGTTTGGGCTCGATTCATCATTCACTTGCTTTCAGTTCCTTTGAGAGAGAATTGCTAAAAAAGAAACATTGTATTTAATTACAAAGTTATGGTACCAAAAGATTAAAATATTATAATTCACAGAAATTAGACTCAATTTTTTTATTTTAATTTTCCATAACCTTGATTTCTATACAAACATGCTAAAAATTAAAATATTCCATCTCATAATCCATCACAGGTAAGCAAACATTAGAACTCCTCTGGACTGTACCTTTCTAGTTGGTCCTCGACCAACAGGTGGTTCTCCAGTTGCTGCCTGCTTAATGCAACAGGACCATGATTTTCTATTAGACTAGTTTCCTGACGATCATCCAGTGGTTCTTCCATGGGTCCAGGTTCTTCCAAGAGCAAATCAGTCATACATTCGTAATCTTTCATCATACTATTACTTTCAATCAAGGAATCCACCAGATAAGCACCATGTTCATGAAGCTGAAGATAAAATTAAAATAAATTTCTGCCATGAGGAAAAATGGCTCCTAATAAAAATGATATATTTATAATAAAAGTTTTTATATATACTTACCAATTAATTACATAGCTATACGTTCCACTTGAACGGCAGCCTGAATTCAAAATTTTGCAGCTAATACTTCAAACAATTGTGTAGGTGACCAGTTCTGCTTAATAATTGGGAGAATAGGAACCACTGTAAGCAGAAAGCTGTCTGTTCATGCCTCATGTCCATCAGCGGGGGAGGAGGGAGACTCCGATTCTGTAATTACTTGGTAAGTATATAGAAAACATTATTTGAATTTAAAAATGTCATTTTATAACTTACCAAGTAATTACATAGCTAATTCCCCACAATGACAGGAGGTGGGAGACATGGATATACACTACTCCAAGATTTTAAGTTATGTAATAAATTGAAATAGATAAGTTCCTAGCATTGAATACAATGCTTGTCCTTTCCTTATCAGTTAAGATACTGAGATACTGACTGGTTGGTGATCATCTTAACCTGTAGTGGTGTGGCGAGTAGAGCCAAGTGTCACCTACTACATAAGTTATTTGGCTCAGAGGTCAGGATATACTAATCCTTTATAATAAAGGGATTTTAAAGAGGACACATTTCACAGAGCGACAACGGCTGAGCCCAGAAATAATAATAATAACAGCGAAGGTTCATGTCCAAATCCTGGTAAAGCAAGATAGGTGTCTGCCCTTGCCCTGGGCACAGCACCAAATTAAAACAACTACACAATATTGTCACCTACACTGGGCAGAACCACAACCCATCCACTTAGTGGTCGAGTGCTTCAGGTGAGTGCCACCCCTGGCTCTGCAAAACTTGACGCCTTAATACAAGGTGAAGAGATAATATGAAAATTCCCATGCTTCCTTACACTATACCATGCCACTCTTTTAACTTCCATAAAATTAATGAGAAACAGAACCATTATATTCCCAGTAGTTCGAAGGCAGAATGGACATATGAGGCATAAAATATGTGTAAGCTAAAGGGGTAGAGGTTATTCTGTCCTTAGCTTTACATGCAAGGCAAACTGCTTTCCTTATACTGAGTGCGCCTCAAGGTAAGTCCATAATGCTTAAAAAATCACAGTAGATGCACGTGACTTCATAAATAAGCGAATTCTACAGGAAAATGATAGTCAGAAATCCAAGCGCTTTCGTCTTTACTCAGACATTGTCAAGGGGTTAATGAGGTACAATTGGAGAGAAAGGTCTCAGGTACAACACAAGATCAAGAATACCAGATGGTTTATTGTCAATTAATCATCTGGTATTCTTAATCTTGTGTTGTACCTGAGACCTTTCTCTCCAATTGTACCTCATTAACTCCTTGACAATGTCTGAGTAAAGATGAAAGCGCTTGGATTCTGACTATCATTTTCCTGTGGAATTCGCTTATGTAAGTCCATAAGTGTAATATGTTCTAGCCCGTGAATGAAACTTATCTTGCCACATCGCTATATGCAAAAGGATGGTTCTCTGAAAACTCCATACAGACAGAGACCTCCCTGGTGTCACGCTGTAGCGGGAGCCACTAAGCGCTTTGGCGTCAGCAGGCACTCGGCCGCTTGGGAGCCATGGAAGTTCTGTCACTGTTGCACACATTGGCACTATTTAGTGCTTATCCCTGGAAACAGAAGAGAAACATTTGGACATTAACACTTGACGCTCCACTTCTGAACATATTGGAGAAAACCGGTCCAGGTTGCCCCCATAAACTTCAAGAATGCATAGAATCCTTGACCTTCTTACCCAGTACCTGAGGGGTGCGGAACACGTCCAGAGCAGACCTTTTCAATGGGTCCTTGATTTATCACTATTGTGCCACTGTTCAGGGCTGGAAGCCTCTGAACTAGTGGAAAAAGTGCACATCTGAGATGACGCCTTTCCACTGGCTGTCTGTGGTCACCTGGGATTGGCTACACGTGCAACCGAGGGGCTAACTACCCAGTAGACCTCCTCAAACTCCCTTGGACTGCCAGCATGTCTCCTCCCAAGGGGAGTATGATGGGACTTTAGGTCTAGAATATCCGACAGGCCAGATAGCCACTACCTCCACTACACCTCCATGAAGATCCCTTTTCAGTGGCTCTATGGATTGAGGGGCAACTAGCCAGGGACAAACACCCTTGGACCGCCAGTATGTCTCCTCCCAGGTGAAGGGAAGTATGACAGGGACTTTAAGTCTAGGATGTCCGAAGGGTTGAATAGCCGCCTCCTCCATAACATCTCCATGAAGATGCCTTTCCAGTGCTGTCTGTCAATACTTGGGACCATGCAGCAGGTTTCAACAGAAGGAGCAAGTACCCAGGGTAATTCCCCAACAGTCTCCCTTGGATGTCCAGAATGACTTCTCCCAGGTGTGGAGGAGTACATAAGTGACTTAGGTGTAGGTCTAGGAGAACCAGCGGTCCAGCTAATCACCTCCACTACACAACACTTACTTGGAAGGTTAATTTCTGATCCAGACAAGACTGGCAATGGCATGGAAAGGAAGTGAGGGAGCCAGGCGCAGAAGCACGTGGATAAAATACAGGGCTAGTAGTAGGAGAGAAAAAGGGTATGTTTATTCTGTACATGCCTGGCTGTTCACTTTGTTTAGTTCTACATGCCTGGCTGTTCACTTTGTTTAGTTCTATCTACAGATCCTCCACAGTCATTATTCTCTCTGGTGGGCACTTGTGCATTTTCAAAATAAGGTTCCTATATTTTATAATTGTCTTTTAGTGTTTTCTTGTCAACACTGTAACTCCTGACTTTCTTCTCGTATGATCTACACTGCAGGCAGTATTTGATGTACTAGTCCATGGGCATGGGTGCTTATGGGCGCTTTTGCCGCTTAGAGTGGGAGCTGGCACCAGATGGTAGACAGTGCTAGTGTACACCATAGAGTGCTAGTAGCAATCTGGCATCAGGTTGAAGTGAGCACTTCTGGGTGCTGGATGAGAGGAGAATTCACAATTTCCACATCAATTTATCAATTTACATGCATGTCCTCTTTGCACAGGAGACATGAGAAACATCTCGGAAAAAGTCTTCAAATGCACTGCCGAAGCAAGCACTATCCCCAATATACTGCCGAAGCAATTACTGGGACCCATTTTTGGCCGACGATAACTTCTTCCACAAGCACCATTCTCTCCTACTACTTTCTGCTTTTATAGTTTAATTCTCAGCAAAGGAAAGTGCGAGGGTTAAAGTAATATTATTTACTGATGGTTAGCAAGACTAGGTTTGGTAAACAACCATAAAATGCAAATCTTTGGCACAAAGGAATGATGAAACTTTAAAAAACTGCCTTAAAAGCCAATATTGATCAACAAACTTGCAAGTAGCCTATGCCCCATAAACATTATTGGTGTAAAATTTGGTCTTAAGGAATGTCATAAGATACAAGAATTAGGTTTTGGGACAAAACTATATTGCTGGCTCACAAGAAGCCTATGAATGACAAACATTTACAATTACTTTTAAGGCAATTGTTGAACATCTAGTTAATCAATGTAAAATTTTTGGCTTAAAGGAATGGCACAAGATACAATAACTACTTTTTGGACAAAACTATCTCAGCTGCTCATAAGAAGCCTACGAATGACAAATAATCACAAACTACTTTTAAGGCAATTGTTTAACATCTAGTGATTTGCCTATGCCCTGTACAGTAATACCCCGAAATTACGCGAGGTTAAGTTCCAGATGCCCTCGTGCAAAGGGAATTTTTGCGTAAGTTTGGCACGATCTCTAAAATTGATAATAAATGCATACTTCTAGAGTTTGAACACTAAATATGACCCTAATCATGCTCCCTAACTATTATACTAACTTTTAAATGAAATTAAAGTTTACTGTAATTTTATTTAAAAGTTAACACAATAAATTACCATTCAAAAAAGAAATAAATGGTTGATAAAAATATAGGAGTGAGTGAGGATTACATACGTACAGTTTTTCTCTCTTCTCTCCCCCATTCTGACCGACCTATCAATTTTTAGAAGTCTTCTCAACCACTTTAAAGAAATTCTTTTTTCTGTCTGTCTCTTTGTTCTGAAATTCCTTATGCCACTAACTACGAGAGAGAGAGAGAGAGAGAGAGAGAGAGAGAGAGAGAGAGAGAGAGAGAGAGAGATGAGCGTTGTCTTTACATAAGTAATAACTAGGGATGCACCAATACCAAATTTTTGGCCGATACCAATACCTACTTTTAAAGCTACCGACCGACCGATACCTGTTACCTCCATATTACTGTTATTAAGGAGAATATATATTGTTACTAAAATCATTCTTGTTCTCTCGTTATTGTACATTAAAGGTTCAAAAGTTGAAAGGTCCTATAATAGGGTTATATAAACTGCACGTGTCTAATTTCAAGCTGCAGTAGTAGCAGTACAGCAACTCACTGCACCATACACTTATACCATACTTGTACTTGTACTGCACATGTTAAATTAGTACCCACCTCCAACAGAATGGCAATGACTCATTGCTGATAGAGATAGCCAATCACAGTTAACTAAAATTAGAATTACAATAATAAATTGTTCAATACACTGAACAGTATTAAGATACCATCATAAAAGTATCATTAGTAACGTTTATAATCATTGCTTAAACACTACAGCCTATAAACAACTGAACAATAACAGTTGTTTTTTTTTTTGTTACAAGCCAACAACCAAACTAAATCTGATAATAACAAAACAAATAAATATGATAATAACAATGTTTTGCATGCATTTCAGCCATCATATGATGGTAGGAAATTACCATAGTTATGTTACAAATGACACTAATTAAGTAGAACAGGACTTAAATATTTTGGCAATATTCCTTTATTGGCTATGGAGAAAATATTGGCAAGGAAATATAGTACTGCTAAAGTTGAGCTGCAGTTGTGGCTGAAGCTGAAAACAAATGTTCACATTACTAATGACTTTAAATTATCATGCATCAGCAACATGGATGAAACTACCACACATAATATGGAGAAAAAAGTATTTTAATAAAAAATACTGGCCATGAAAGTAAACATTTTACCGTTGTTTTCACTCTGATAAAAGATAAATACATAAATCTCTTATTATTTGGAAATAGTATGAAAATAGCGAAAGGAATCTGTTTTTTACACCAAAAAAAACATGCTCCTGACATCATCTACTTACAAAAAAAAAACAATCTAGTTCAAAACAAGACGTATTTAAGTCATATTTAGACTTAAAAGCACTTCATTAATGAAAAATAACCTTGTCCCGTATAAATAGTTTCTAAGCACTTCATTAATGAAAAATAACCTTGTCCCATATATATGTAAATAGTTTCTAAAGGTTAATTTACACTAAATAGAAGCAAGAAAATCCCTCTGAACTGAGTTACATAAAGTGAAATAAATCTGCCTCTGCTCTTAGCTGATTTTTCCAAACCAAAACATCGATAATTTATATTATAGTAATATGAGACTACATCCAGTATTATTGGATACAGTGAAGTATAGCATAACTTTTTAAAAGAGCCAAGGAAAAGATGTATACAGGCAGCCCTCGGTTAGTGGCAGGGGTTCATTCCTGGCCACCGACACTAAGTGATTTTCGACGCTAAGCGATTTTAAAGCCTACAGTCGCTGCACACCTTCTTTCGAAAGTCTAGACCCATTAACAGCGTCCTAGACCAGTCAAATGGCGCCTTAATCCCGCAATGGCGCAATAAGTAAAATTATATTTATGCAGTATAGTACTATAGAATTTACTGTACCGCACATTATAGTATTATAAATACTGTAAAGTGAAAAAAGTCTAGCTTTAATCCTTTGGGTGTCTAGAGTATGTACAGATATAATAAGGTTTAATACTGTGTACAGGTAGCTGTAGTGTTCAAGTTACGATAATTTGTCTTACGAAAATCCGATTTTATGAGAGACCAAATTATACAATAGCTTAACTTTATCCCATCTTCTAGTTACATGAGTTCAAAAACAGCAAAAGAGAATGATGAAAGTATGGTTTTAACGTTATACTCGTTGCGTAAATATTGTACAGCCATGAACAACCAAACGAGAAACAACTTTTTTTTTTTTCTAAGTACAACCGAATTGTATAACATCCGTTTGGCTTGTATTTTAATCATCATACTATAGTAAAGATATTACCATATTTGTTATAGATGACGTTATGTAGAATAGAACTGAGACATCTTAATGTAATAACTTTATTCGCTATAGATCAAAGATCACTATAGATCAAAGATCAATCGGGAAATATACTGTTAAATTTAAACCTAGTTATAACTGAAGCTGAGAAAACTGTTCAAGCCACTAATGACTATTATCGTGCATGGGCAACAAGAATAAAACTCCAGTAAACATATGCCATCACAAACACAACCATAGATAAAATTGAGATAAAATCATTTTAATCAAACTACTGTGCTTGAAAGAACACATTTTACTGTTGGTTTCATGCCAATATAAGATAGATGACAGAAAGTTCGTATTACGATGATATAAAGAAAAATTGCGAACGGAATCACATAATTTTTTTATGCAATAAACATGCCGGCAACGTAATCTGTTAACGAAAAAAAATTAGTTCACAATCACAAGACCTATTCAATTCATATTTATACCTAAAAACACGTCGTATAGGATAATACCTTGTCTGATATTAAGTCAAGTATCTAGATATTCGTTTTATGCTAACTAGAAGCAAGAAAATTCGCTCAGAATTGCGTTTAATATGGGGAAACAAACTTGTATTCGCTATCAGCTGAATTCAAACCAAAACAATGGCTGCTCTGCGGAATACTGGCTTAGATTTGCTGTAGTATTTTATAATACAATAATATGAGATTACTTACAATAATTATTGGATACAGTGAAGTACTGTATAACTTTTAAAAGGATTTATGGAAAAGATGCAAAATTAATAAAATAACACCACACATTTTTCGGAACAGTGGCAGACAGGAACAAACATGAAAAAACATCCTCTGACAACGTGGAGGGTAGTTACAAAAGCTGCCTTAATTTGTGTCATATTTATGTACAAAAATAAAAATACCCTAATACGTAATATATTTTCATACAAATTTTAAGCTTAAAAGCATAAAAGCATGAACATTTATAAAATCGACACATCGATCGCTAAATTTGCACTCTTTGAAACTATATTTTCGGAAGAGCGGCAGGCGGCGGCTTACAAAAACAGACATGAAAAAATATCATAGTATTTGATAACGTGAAGGCCAGTTTCAAAAGCTGCTTCTGTATCATATTTCTGCGCAGAAATAAAAATACCCTATATGTAATACATTTTCATAAACATTTTAAACATAAAAGCATGAACATTTATAAAATCGACACATCGATCGCTAAATTTGCACTTTTTTAAACTATATTTTCGGAAGAGCAGCAGGCCGCGGCACAAAAGAAAGAACAAGGAAAAACATCCTCTTTGATAACATGAAGGGCAATTTCAAAAAATTGCCTTTCTATCATATTTCTGTGGAAAAATAAAAATACTGTATACGTAATACATTTTCATACATATTTTAAACATAAAAGCATGAACATTCTTTATAAACTCGACGAAATAATACATAGCTAAATTTTGCACTTATGTAACTCAATATTTTCGGCATAGAACAGGGTCGAGGCAGTATATCTAACCCTAATACCTATGTAATAACTATCCATAATATTTGTTTATATCATTTGCATAACCTTTATGGTCTGAACGGCATTTCTACAAATGTATGAACTCATTAGACATAATTGTGCCGTAAAAATACATTAAAATGCCTTATTTTTTTAATGATTATTTTTTAAGACAGCCACAAAACCGATTCGCTGCTAAGCTCTTGCGCCGTTAACCGCTGACCGCCTGTATTCGGCACTTTGGTTAAGTACCAATAACCAGACAATGGCACCACCTATTAACAAAAAAAATTAACTAAATTTCATTCACAACAAGATGTATCTAAGTCATATTTCGACTTCATACAGTATTACTGGATACAGCTAAGTAAAGGATAACTTTTTAAAAGAGCCAAGGTAAACTATGGGATAGTTAGTTATGCTTGTATTTTATGAGGCAGTCTCAGTACTTAGGCTAGGTCACCAATAACCACCACCAAAGGTGCTAGAAACCCTACCTGAGAGGGTAAAACCCAGTTATGAATATATTTAACAAGCACCCGTAAAACCGAAATGCCAGTAATCGATACAACGGTAACTGGGGGCAGCCTGTACCATGAATACCTTAAATTTTCCTGCAAATAATGGGTACATAGGGTGCACTGAGATATCTGTAAATAAGTGAGTCCATGAATAGCGGGGGTCAACTGTATACCGGTATATGAGGGTTTAAAGTAGTGAAGCTCTGTAAATGAAAAACATAATGCAAAGTTTAGTCTAAAGGAATGGGGTAACATACAAGAATTACTTTTAGGGCTCAACTATTATCGTTGGCTTGCAAGGGCAAACAAAAGATTAATTGATAAATCAACTCAATAACAACAAAACAAGAAAAAACTCATCCTTAGATTTCATTGAAGGTTACTCAAATGGAATGCACACCACTGAAATCCAGTTAAATAACCGGAAAATAATGAGCAAGCTACCGATATCACCAGTGTTTACTTGATGATGGCAGGAACAAACTGAGCTTTCTGCTTACAGTTGTTCCTATTGTCCCACTATTGGGAGTAACTGGTCACTTACACAATGGCTTGAAGTGCTACCCACGAAATTTTGAATTAAAGCTGCCGTACAAGTGGAAATCATAGCTATGTAATTAATTGGTATTATATGTCATTAGCTTTTAAACACAGAAAAATGGAATTAATGGTTTTTTTCAAGCTTCGCATGTCATGAAAATACATTACACATAAACATACCTCAAGAATTCCAATAACAAAGAACTGAACAAGATCTCGAATAAGAGGAGTATTTGGTCTCCGTTTTTTTCCTCTTTTTGTTCTCAATGCTGCCACAGCTTCATCGTCCGGAATGAAGAGACGTTCATTAAGAAAACTCTCCAGCTGCTTGCGCTACTGCACGATGAGAGGAGGAAATACACAAGTTCGTAAACATGCTCACAATCCTTGTCTGTGAGAATGTCTCGGTGGTATTTCAGGATGGATATCACCAGTTTCACAGCCTGGACAGCAACATCATACTCTTTGTCTAGAGTCATGGCAACAACGCGATCCTTGAATTTGCTAGTGAAAAGCTCAAGCTTACTCTTGAGTTCCTCACTGGCATATAAAGGCTGCAAGGCCTGGAGACACTTTAAACGTACATCTCCTACTTTATCATGAAGTGTCCAGCCAATATACTTCAAATATGAGTCATCCAAGAAGTTCTGGTGGAACTTTTTCATCCAGAGCCCAATTTCTGCCATACAGATTGACCGTATTTCAGGTAAAGTGTCCCTAGAAAATAAAGGACATCATTACAATTACATAACAATAAAAGAAAGAGAGAGAGAGAGATACAGATTGACCATATTTCAGGTAGTGTCCCTAGAAAATAAAGGACAACATTACAATTACAAAACTATAAGAGAGAGAGAGAGAGAGAGAGAGAGAGAGAGAGAGAGAGAGAGAGAGATAGAGAGAGAGAGAGAGAGGAGAGAGAGAGAGAGAGAGAGAGAGAGAGAGAGAGAGAAATTAAATAATACCACATCTTACCTGTATCTATGCACAAAGACTGATTTGAACATGTATGTGAGCATGTTTCTTTACATTTCAGCCTATTCTCCTCTAATTCCTGCCGCCCTAGTCATCAGGGATTCCAAGCGATCAGATGCACGTTTTTCCCGAGACTGTAAAAGATAAGTACATGAAGCATAGTTTGCAAGAGCTCAAGTTTTTCATTAATTATAGATGAAAATCCTTTTTTTTTTTTTTTTTTTTTTTTTTTTTTTTTTTTACAAAAACTCAAATCACTCACCTTTTGCCTTTCCGATTCATACTGACGCTGAGTATTATCCAAGTTGACAGAAACAGTGAGGGCAACATCTACTAGGGCCGTCATCAGTTTCATTGCTGTTTAAAGAAATGTATGTGAGGTCAGTATCTCTTACCTAAATAATAAAAAAAAAATGTACATAAAAAACCTAGAATGAACTTCCACTTATTCAGAACTGAAATAAACACTGAGAACCTCACTAATTGTTAAATTAATCAGTGGTACTAGATTTCCACATCATAATACTATGAAAATTTTTAAAATATGATACTTATCAACAATACTCTCTATCTAACTCAACAAAAAAAAAAATCAGATCAATTACAAATCTTCAATGATACTTGAGACTTATAATTAGGTTAAAAAAAGTAATTAACTGTGGTCTTTTGTCGTCTCTTAATTTCTACAATGTTGCCTTTATGGATCATCATGTTTGGTTATTTTCTTTTGCTCTTTGTTTTATATAATTTCACGCTTGAGTTGAATATAGAATGTAGGCCAAAGGCCGAGCACTGGGACCTATGAGGTCATTCAGCACTGAAATGGAAATTGACAGTAAAAGGTTTGAAAGGTGAAACAGGAGGAAAATTTTGCCGTTGCACTATGAATCAAGTTTTAGGAGAGGGTGGAAAGTAAGATGAAGATAGAGAATATGAAAGGAGGAACAGTAATTATACAAGGAGATTTCCCACAAAAGATAAAAATATCTCTGCCAACAATGTACTTATTATTAATTTTCTGTTTGTTTATTAGCAAGTTTGCAAAAAATTGTACACACAAAAAATTTACCAAAGGTGGGTCATGTGACTAACATATGGTAACTTAAATTCTGAGACAGGAATACAATTTTCCAGAAGAAAATTATTTTTGGGGTGGGTTGGTCACCCTTAGCAGAGGTTTGTGGTCACTGAACATCATCTCAAGTACAGGCAGGTCCCTGTCCCCAGCAGGGTTCCCTTCCTGGGGGCTTGAAGGTAACCGAATATTGCTGATAAACCGAAATTCAAGTCTTACGGGCGCCGCAATCCACTTACGGTGCGCTAGACTGGGTAAGGACGCCTTATTGTCACAGCCAGATATTTAGCCCTAATATGTAATAACTCTTTCAAAAATTTGAAATTTTATTTGCCTAATCTTTTTACTATTTCGTGCCTAAATACACTTTTAGTGATAATACTTTTAAAATATTCAGGTCGTGTAAGCATTTTTAAAGGATTTTTCTTTTGTTTGAACTAAATAGGCAGTTCTAAGCATTTTTAGAGGTAGGCAGTTCTGAGCGATTTTAGGGGGGTTTCAGATATTCGCAGATTTTAGCTATTCGCATCCCACGCGAATAAAGGGGGGGTGGGTGCACTGTAATTGTTGTTTAAACACACATAGCCATAAACAACTGAACGAAAACAGTTCTTTTGTTATGAACAACTGAACCAAATTGGATAAAAACATTGCTTTGCTTGCAATTCAGCCATCGCACGACAGTAAACAATTAACCATAGTTATGTTACAAATGACCTAAGTAGAATAGGACCGATCTATTTTTACATTACGTATGCCTATATTGGCTATGGAGAAAATATTAGCAAGGAAATATGGTACTGCTAAATTGAAGATGCTGTTGTAGCTGAAGTTGAGAAAATAATATTCACTCTGTTAATGACTGTAAATCATCATGCATCAACAACATGGATGAAACTCGACCGTAAATTGTAACAGTGGAGATACATACGTATTTTAATAAAAAATACTGGGCATGAAAGACAGTAATATGATACTACATACAGTATTATTGGATACAGTGAAGTAGAGTATAACTTTTTAAAAGAAAAGATGCATATTAGTTATGTTTGTACTTTATGAGGGTCTCACAGCGCTTCAGCTGCCAATAACCAGACAACAACGGTGTACACCCTAAGGAAGGTAAACCCCTGTTATGAATATATTGGACAAGTGCCATAAAACCAAAATACTGATAACCAGGCTGCCTTTCCAAATATTACCCAACCATTAATAATGTTTTTGTAATCTTCTACAAACACATTTGTAATATTTTACATACCAAGAATTTTTATATAAGAATAATCATGATAGCCACAAACCTTAAGATTTCAGAAGTAATTTGATTTTTGCAAATCTAACATTATAATCTACTTGCACAAAACAAACAGAGTAGACAATTCATGGTTAACTTAATCCCCGTCTTCAATTTCTAAGGTGAAAACCAAGTTCTGGATCAATCTAAAAGGACTAAAAGCAATAGGAATAAACAGAATAATGACTTCATGACAAGAAAACAGTAAATAAAGGCTATTTGCCTTCAGTAAAGAAACACTGCATATTTACAAGAACTGTATCTTATTCATCCCAAAAACCAGCCAGAGAAGAGTCTACTTGAGACTCAGAGGTCTGGAAAAACTAACCCCTATTAATAATAATAATTCATCCAAAAAATCAACATTAAGTTGTGTCAGCTGTCATTCAAGATCTTATATGAGAAAAAGTATGACATATGCATTGCCTTCTACAGCAATGGAAATGGACTTCCTAACCCATTATGGCTAATGTTCAGAACTTCCTTGACTTCAGCTTAACAGGCACCTTATAAATCCTTACAAGTCATATGACCAACTATTCTGTACTCCAACAAAGACCATGTACAAGTTAAAAGAATTATTTACATAACACAAGCAAATAACAGCTTGTTCATTAACCCATCTATGAGACATGAAATAAAAATACTTTGTGCAAAGCTAAGACTTGCCAAAAATTTGTAATGTATTACTGCATAACACTGTGGATAATGAATAACCAAAGAATGATTTTACCAGTCTATTAATTAAAGTGACAAGACTGTCACTGAATTCAAAAGAAAATTTTGGAACTGGATGACAACCAAATGGAACAAATGAAGCTGAAGAAACAGGAGATTAGTGTGTGAAGAGTGCGAGTGGAACAGACAGGAAAAGAACCTTCAGCAATACCTATAACGCAATTTAAGCAAGGGATACTGTGCACAGCTTTCATCCAAAATCTTTATGAAATCTACACAGGGCAAAAGAACTATTTTGGTTAGATTGGCTATATGTACCTACTAAATTTAAAGTACAGAACACCCTCTTACATATCACCCTTCAAAGTAAACTTCACATTTCCAAAAAAGGATTGCTATAACCCTGAGAGCCTCTCCTACTAAACATTAGCCTAAACCTGCTGGGAAACTATCTCCCATCTTTCTATACTTCCAAGTTCATCTACATCTTTTCAAAAATTATACCCCCCCCTTTTTATATGTCATATTACAGTTATATATTGACTAAATTTTCTACTTGTTACTTAAATTTTACTTAAATTGCACAGAACTGACTAGATGTAACAATGAGGAAATGGAGGAGAGATGTGGTGTCCAGTTGCTGGAAAATGAACAGAGATCTTGAGCTCGAGATGATTTGGATATATGACCTATTTTTTCTCTCATTTTTTCATATTTGGATTTACTACAGCAGTCTATAAGTAAATTTCTTTAGCTAATTACTGTATATACTCGCGTATCATGCAACTTTTGAAGACCTAATTTTGGAGCTAATTTTAAGGGGGTCGCATCATACACGAGATATAAAATTTAAGTATGTAATAATCATATATTAGTATCGTATGATACAATAGAGACATAATGAATATGGATCTTTTAAAAAGTTATGCTTTACATCACTGCATCAAATATATGTATTTTCATATTACTATTTGTTTGTATTAAAAAATACAAACATAGCAATCAATGTTTTGGTTTGGAAATCAGCTGAGGGCAATTGCCAGGTAAGTTTGTTTTGCTGTATTGAACTCAAATCAGAGCGACTTTCTTACTTCTAGTTAGCACAAATGAATCTCAAGATACTTACTCTATTTATATGAGACAAGGTTATTTTACGTTATACGAAGTGTTTTCAAGTCAACATATCAGTTAAATACGTATTGTTTATAAACAAAATTTAGTTATTTTTTTCATTAATAGATGGCGCTCAGGGTATGTTTATTGCGTACACAAAAATCAACAGATTCCGTTCGATATTTTCTCTTGATCTCATCAGAATACTACAAGCTTTACGCATTTATCTTTCATTGGAGTGAAAACAGTAAAATGTGTTCTTTCACGCCCAATAGTTTTTATTAAAACACATTTCTCCCAAATTTTATTTACAGTCAAGTTTGATGGTAATATGCCAAAGTTTGTTAGTTTCATCCACATTGCTGATGCACAATAATAGTCGTTAGCAGATCAATATTCTTTCCTCAGCTTCAGCTAAAACTTAGAACTTAAATTTAGCAGTACGTATATGCCCTTGCCAATCTTTTTGCCATAGCAAGTAAGGATATGGTAATGTAAAAATATATCAGTCCTATTCTCCTTAATGTCATTTGTAACATAACTATGGTAACTTTTTACTATAGTACAATCTTTGAAATGCAAGCAAAATCACTGTTTTTATCGGATTCAGTTGTCCATAGCAAATCAGCTGTTTCTGTCGGATTCAGTTGTCAATACAAATCAGCTGTTTCTGGCTGTGTGTTTATACAACAAGTATAACATTACTAACGATACTTTTGGTATTCTCTTTTACTTTTTTAAACTTAACTAGAAGATGGGATAGATAAGATGGAGGAAAAGGGGTTTAGCCTAACTAAAAAATGGAATAGATAAAGAGGAGGAAAGAAGTTAGCCTATTGTTATTCAGTCTCGTAAATTAACTTGCATGAAAAACGGGTATACATGCTAACATAATTTTTTTAAGGGTGAAAATTTGGGGTCGCATGATATACGAGACCGTGTTACATGAGTATATATGGTAATTATTTTCTGCCTGAGTAACAGAAAAAGTCACATGGTTATACAGTTCCTTCATATTCAATACTAAATCCCCCTACAGAACTCAAGAATCCTCAAACATAACTTGTAATGTGACAAAAAATTTCCTCAACAAAACACCAGATTTTGTAAACTAACCTGCTAATGTAGCGGTATGCCTGAAAGCTCGAACTTGTGAGTCAGACAAACCAGTGAGAAGTGAGGTAACATTATCCATCAGTCTTGGTCATAGATGCTAGAATATTGGCACTGCTTCACCAAAAGTTGAACAAATTCGCTGAAGTTGCTCCGAACTTCTTCCACTGCTGCCCTCCCTGGATCAAGGGATACTCACCACTTCTGAAAGTCACAAAGAGATGAATCTGTATCACTAGGCTTGATGTGCAATGCACAGGAAGTGTAGCACTACATCTATGGGACGTATGCTTTTATTACCAAAACTTACCCGCGTCTATTCCAGCAGCATGAAAAAGCGAAGGCTACCTGAAACAGTACGCAAGGGTCTCCAGCTAAAAGACTACAAGTATCTTCTGTACATTACAATACAGTACAATACAGTACAATACAGCACAATTCTCATACATATTAAAAGTATGGGAAAAAGCATTGTCGAAATACTCATTCTACACTGTACCTCTTCAAATTCCTCTGTCATCCTTCGGATAATTTCAGCATGCTCCATGGTAGCCTGCATATGAGCCGTAATTTTTCCTTTACAGCCAGCTGCATTGATGAAAAACTGCATCAACTGAAGCAGAGCAGCATCTCTGTTATCCTTGTAAGAGTCGATCCAATCATCTACAACTTGCTGAAAAGATCAAATTTACACTCGTCAAAACGCTTAGGAAGGTTTTAAGATGCAAAGCAAAATTCATTACCTAAACAATGCATGCCTGCAAAAAGAAAAAAAAAAAAATCCAGTACAAATATTTAGTACAAGCTGACTTTACAAAAGTACAAACACTCATCATTATCAGCAAACTTTATGACTCCATTCAATATGAAATTGTTAAGATACAATAAAGTTTTATACATACTTACCTGGCAGATATATACTTAGCTAATGTCTCTGACGTCCGACAGAATTCAAAACTCGCGGCACACGCTACAGGTAGGTCAAGTGATCAACCCCCTACCACCGCTGGGTGGCGGTAATAGGAATCATTCCTGTTTTCTGACAGATTTTCTCTTCCACTTATCTCCTGAGGGGAGGCTGGGTGGGCCATCAAACGTATATATCTGCCAGGTAAGTATGTATAAAACTTTATTGTATCTTAACAATTTCATTTTTATACATGCAACTTACCCGGCAGATATATACTTAGCTGATTGGCACCCTTGGTGGCGGGTAAGAGATAGTTACTCAATATAAATAGCAATCCAAAAAACAGGGAAACAACGTCTTGTTGTAGGTACTATAAATTATTCTTAAAACCTTGGTTCCTACCTTATTGGGCAGAAGACTTCATGAATACTGTCTATGAATCTGCTTGCCTCAAGAATTTCAGTGAGGATGAGCCTACCACTGAGAACCCTTCTGGATCTTATCAATGGGGGCTAGCCCGCTTACTCAACAGAGCCTTGTCTCGGATCGTACCAATGGGGCTATCCCACTTACATGGTAGAGCCTTCACCTTCGTCATATCAACGGGGACTTAACCGTCTTACAAGACAGAGCCTAGGTCCAAACCATTACAAGGAGCATGAAAACTAATCTCAACCACCTGACCACACTAATATTGTTAGAAACTACGATTTGAAGGTGGTACATTTCCACTACCACTTTCAATCAACCATAAAAAACGACACCACAAAATTAAAACTTTCTAATCTATCTACTCTAATTAAGATCGTTTTCAGCCCCCTGTCCCAGCACCGAATCCGCAGATACGTAAGGTCCGAGAGAGAAGCACTTTTCATAAGTGACACGTACATCTCTAATAGTTAGATGCAAATACTGAATTACATCTCCAGTATGTGGATTCGACTAAAGCCTGTAACGACATATTTCTATGAAAAGCTAAGGAGGTGGCCACAGCTATGACCTCATGTGCTTTAACTCTCAGTTGTCTGAAATATTCCTCTTCACAGGATGAATGGGCTTCTTTAATAATATCTCTAATAAAGAAGGCTTGGGCATTCTTTGACATAGTCCTACTCGGATTCCTTACTGAGCACCAAAGGGTCTCCGAGTTTCCTCCCATTCGCTTCTTTCTTTCTAGATAGAACTTGAGGATCCTGACTGGACCTAAGGTCCTCTCTACTTCTCTCCCCACCAGGGACGACAATCCTTTAATTTCAAAAGTCCTTGGCCAAGGCTTAGAAGGATTCTCATTTTTGGCTAAAACTAGGGGGTTAAAGGAGCATACTGCAGAGTCCTTCTTAAAGCCCACTGTGCCTTCTAAAGCCTGAATTTCGCTTATTCTCTTAGCCGAGGCTAGTGCAAACAGGAAGAGATTTCCTAGTCAGGTCTCTAAATGATGAATTATTAGGAGGTTCAAAATTCTCCAACATAAGGAATTTCAACACCACATCCAGGTTCCAGCTAGGTGGTTTAGACGTTTTGGACTTCGAAGTCTCGAAGAACCTAATTAAATCATGCAGGTCTTTATCGTCTGTGATGTTTAGTCCTGTATGTCTAAAACCAAGAAAGCATGCTCTTATAACCTTTTATGGTAGAGACCTGCTAGGTTACATTTCTGCCTCAAATATAGCAGAAAATCCGCGTATTCCTTCCTTCCACAGAGGTACTGGAAGAGGATACATTCTGATTCCTGGCCCACCTTCAGAAGACCTCCCACTTCGACTGGTACACGCGTATAGTCGAGGGTCTTCTGGCTCTTGCAATTGCCTTTGCAGCTGCGCGTGAAAATCCCCTCGCTCTGACGAGTCCTTCAACAGTCTGAAGGCAGTCAGACCGAGAGCGGGGAGGTTTCTGTGGTATCTGTCGAAGTGGGGTTGTCTGAGAAGATCGTTCCGTAAGGGAAGGGACCTTGGAAAATCTATCATCCATTCCAGTACCTCTGTGAACCAATCTTGAGCTGGCCAGAATGGGGCGATGAGGGTCAGCTTTGCTCCCTCCACTGAGACAAACTTTCTTATGACTTCTCCTATGATCTTGAAAGGAGGAAAGGCATACCCATCTATTCCCTTCCAATCTAGAAGGAGACCGTCTATTGCTACTACTCTCGGATCCGAAATCGGAGAGCAGTAGTTCTCTAGCCTCGCATTCCAATGCGTTGCAAACAGGTCTATGTTGGACCTCCCCCAGAGGTTCCAAAGTTTGTTGCAGACCTCCGAGTGCAGAGTCCACTCTGTGGAAATAATTTGATCCCTCCTGCTCAGCAAGTCTGCTCTCACATTCTTTTCGCCTTGTATAAACCTATTAATAGCGAGATGTTCCGAGCCTTTGCCCACAGAAGAAGCTCTTTTGCCTTCTCGTAAAGGGAGAGGGAGTGAGTCCCCCCCTGCTTCCTTATGTAGGCTAGAGCTGTGTGTTGTCCGAGTTCACTTGCAACACTGAATTTGAGACTTGGGATTCTAACTGCATGAGAGCTAGATGCACTGCCGCTAGCTCTTTCTCGTTGATGTGCCAGGACACCTGTTCCCCACTCCAGGTGCCTGACACTTCTCTTGAGCCCAGAGTAGCCCCCCATCCCACTTACGAAGCGTCTGTAAACAACACTAGGGAAGGGTTCGGTAACTGCAGAGATAGTCCCTCGTTGAGTCTTCCTGTTCTAACCACCAGCTGAGCTCTTGTCTTTATTTCTCTGGAGAGAGGAAAGGAGTCCAAAAGCTCCTGATTCCTCTGATCCCAATTCTCCAAGAAGAATTGAAGGGGTCTTATGTGAAGCCTTCCTAGAGAAACGAACTGTTCCAACGAGGAAAGGGTCCCCAGAAGACTCATCCATTCCCTCGCGGAACATCGTTCTTTCTCTAGGAAGGTTTTCACTTTTGTATACCTCAATCCCGTCTTTCCATGGATGGATATACTTGAAAACCCCGAGAATCCATCAGAATCATCAGATAGACAATGCTTTGCTTGGGGATCCATCTGGGATTTCCTTTTCCCCCGGGGTTTTTTTTTTTTAATTAACAGTCCCAAGGACTGAGCTAGATCCAAAGTCGACTTTAGGTCCTGCAGACATCGATTCCTGGATTGAGAACGAATCAGCCAATCGTCGAGATACAGAGATACTCTTATTCCTTTCAAATGTAGCCAATGAGCCACATTTTTCATCAGTCCCGTGAAAACTTGGGGAGCTGTGGCAAGACCGAAACAAAGGGCGCGAAACTGATACACTTGGCCCTGTACCATAAACCTTAGGTACTTTCTGGACAAGAGATGAATGGGTACATGAAAGTAGGCATCTTGAAGGTCCAGGGACACCATCCAATCCCCCTGCCTTAGCGCTGCGAGAACAGATGAAGTCGTCTCCCATTGTAAACTTTGTTTTGATCACAAAGTAATTTAGGGCGCTTACGTCCAGTACTGGTCTCCAATCCCCTGAGGCTTTCGGTAACAGGAAGAGGCGATTGTAAAAGCCTGGGGACTGAAGGTCTTGAACCTTTTCTATCGCCTCCTTTTCGAACATCTGTTGCACCAGATGCAGGAGGGCTTGGTTTTTTAAGGATCCCTGTATCTCGCCGCCAACTCCCTTGGCGTAGAGGTTAAGGGGAGGGGGTTTTTTTTTGTTTTTCCCTGAAGGGGATAAGATATCCTCTCTCGAGGATGAGAGGGACCAGTTTGTCCGCCCCTCTCTGAGCCCAGACTTTCGCAAACTTCAAAGTCTGGCTCCTACTGGAGTCAGGAGGACTCCTGTCTTATTGCGGCTTAGCGAATGGTCTTCAAGAAGATCGTCCTCTCTTGAACGGTCTCCTACTCTTAATAGTGGGTCTAGAGGTTGCTCGTCCTCGAAAGGGCTGTTGGAACGAAGCCTTTTGCATCCCTCCCTCTCTTTTAGCCATAGGCACAGCCGGTTTAAGCCTTTTGGCCGATTGAGCAAGATCTTGCTTAGCCTTTTCCAAAACGGATCTTGATATGTCCTTAACTGTTTCCTGTGGAAACAGGTATTCTGAGAGCAGGGCAAAAAGTAAAGAGGCTCTCTGCAAAGGTGACACTGACTTGGCTAAGAACGAGCTGTAGACGGACCTTTCTTGAGCACTCCTGATCCAAAGAGAGAGGCAACTTCTGTGGATCCATCCATGACCGCCTTGTCCAGGCACGAAAGGAGACTGGTCAATACTTCCATTGACATGAATTCAGGATCTTGAGCTCTCTTTGCTAGGGCTCCTAAGGCCCAATCCATGAAGTTGAAGACTTCTAATGTGCGAAACAGATCCTTGAGCAAATGATCCGTTTCGCACATTCCCCACGACGTTTTCGCAGAAAGTAAAGAGCGCCTTCTAGATGAGTCCACTATTGCTGAAAAATCAGCGTCAGCCAAAGAAGGGAGGCCTAACCCCATCGGCCCTTTCCTGTCGTACCAGACACCCAGCTTACCTGCCAGTCTAGACGGAGGGCACATGAAGACAGTCTTACCTGCCTCCTTCTTAACAAGGAGCCAGTTCTCTAGACTTTATTGCCTTCTTCATTGACAGCGTAGGTCGCATCTTGACTTTGCCAGTTTGGTACTCGAAAGAAGAGAACCTGGAGAAGGAGGATCAGCCGAGCTAAGCGAGTCCCCAAACTCCTGAAGCAGAAGAGAAGAAAGCCTCCTATAATCCAAGACTCCTACCTCTTTAGGTTCTTCCTCTTCAGAGACCTCCTCCAAGGTCACGTTCGGCGAATGAGACTTCTTAGGTGAAGACATCCTGGAAGGTATGAGACTCTTATCCTTCGAGTGCCAACAAGAGGAAGAAGCAAGTTCATTCCCTGGGATATGTTTACTCCCTGTCCTCGGGTAATGAGAATCATTCGATTCCTGCCACTCTACAGGCTCTTGATACCTGAGCGGAGAGGCTCTTGAGCCTACCTTTCCAGGCTCTTGGCGCCTGCTCGGCGAGGCACTTGCGCCTACTTTTGAGCGTCTATCAGGAGTAGGGCGTGACTCCAAGCCCAGGCTCTTTTCAGGCTCTTGGCGCTTATGAGGAGAGGTGCTTGCGTCTACTCTTGAGAGTCTTCCAGGAGTAGGGCGCGAATCTGTCAGGCTCCTTTCAGGCTCTTGGCTCCTGCGAGGAGAGGAGTTTGCGCCTAATCTTGATCCTCTTCCATGAGTAGAGCGTGAACCCATGGACAGGCTCTTTCCACTCTTGTCGCCTATGAGGAGAGGCGCTTGAACCTACTCTTGAGAGACTCCCAGTCGGGGGGCGCGAATCCCGGATCAGACTCTTAACGCCTGCGAGGAGAGGCGCTTGACTCCCTTGAGGAGAGCCTATTCGAAATAACAGGTCTTGGAGAATGCAAATGACCTCCATCATCGTGGCGGCTTACAGTACGTTGGCGCCTTCTAGGAGAGCTGTCATAATCCCTGAAGGGAGAGAACTTCTCACTTCTCTCTCTACGGGAAGAGCGAAAACTTTCTAGCTCCTTTCTTCTGCTTGAAGAGGAGATCCTACTCCTAGGAGAGCATTCGACTGAAGAGAGCTGATCGCTACTTCCTCATGCGGAAAACATCCTTAGGATGCTTTTTCTATAGCTATCCAAAGCAGCCTGGGACGAGCCTACAGGATCTGCTAAAGGGACGCCTGACCGTTGGAGATACTCTACATCCCCCTTGCGGCTTTCGACATTCCTCCTCCCTTGGGCATGGGAGTCTGAAAGAGGTCTAGGCCTAGGAGCGATGCGGAGTCCACTGCACTGGGGACACTGCACACATCACTGTACACTTCATCCTTACCTTGATCCATGTCATGCAATTGCTTCAGCAAATTACGTATTGACGTTTCCACAGCAGCTCTCTCGGAAGACGCATCTACGAGTTCGCTGCGGGGGGAAGGAGCTGAAACCACATAAGAAGATGGCGAAGCTACTACAGGGTTAGAGATACTATCCTGTTCCGCAGAGCAGGATCTACTAGAATTTCTAGCCGAAGCTTTCCTTATCCTATCCTTCTCTAACTTCTTAACATATGCAGTTAAATCCTTCCATTGAATTTCAGTTAGACTCTCACATACATCACACGTATTCATGATGAGACGAAGCATAACAGGAATCGTCTTCATAACCTCTGGGAGGAGAAAGGGGTCTTCTCGGAGAAAGGCGCCTACTAGACTCCGACCTCCTACTAGGAGATGGCCTCCTAAAAGAGCTCTTTACTGGAAGTGAGGTGTCCTTCCTGCGAGAAGGCTCCTTGAGCCTGCTTGTTGAAAGGGAGCCTACTAAAGAGGAAAGATTCGCTTGAAGGCCCAACACGAACTTCTTGGTAGAAGAGCAAATCCCTTCTGGGCAAAGATTCCGGAGACCTCATTGCTCTCTTTGGTGCGGGAGAGTACTCCGGAAAAGGTTCTGGGCTGGAGTCTAGAGCGCCTCCTTCTGAAGGTTTCCAGGTTCTTTTCAGAGGGCGCGACTTGGAAGTGGAGCTCCACCCATGCTTAGGCGAGGAAGAATCCGAATCGGAGAAACACGAAGCAAGCAAGAATTCCATGCAGGAGCTACCAACAAAGTTGTTGCTAGCACCGGCGACAGAGAAAATCTGTCAGAAAATGGGAATGGTTCCTATTACTGCCACCCCGACGTGTGCCGCGAGTTTTTGAATTCTGTCGGACGTCAGAGACATTAGCTAAGTATATATCTCAAATTGTCATTTGAGTGAGTTTTGTGATCCTCATTTAAAATATCTCCCCTCTTTGATCTCTCCAGTCCTTTCCCCTAATCAATCATTTAGGTATTTTTTTTCATGCCAATATTCAAATATTAAAGACAGATAGACACTGAATGATGTAAACAATTATGGCACAATAGTGTAGGTTTCAGAGAATTAAGGATTATAAGTACTCCAATGGTTTGTTAGCAAACTGAAGAAAAGGGCAGTGGAAATACAAACAATAGCAAAATAATTAAATTTTTCTAGTTAATTCATTTTTTATAAATTATTTTTTTCAAAACAACCGTTACTTACAATTAGCTATTTTGCTTGCCATGAAATCATCTTAAGATATATCATTCAGTCATATGAGAAAGAAATGAAAACAACAGTCAGAAAGCCGTAATGCATGTGTACAGGTAGTCTAAGGCCTAAAGCAGCCATGTTTCCAAATTCATGTTGTGTGATCCATAAACTGTACAAACTTAAGTACAGGCGGTCCCCGGGTTACAACGGGTCCGGCTTACGACGTTCCGAGGTACAACGCTTTTTCTTAAATATCATTGAAAAATCCGCCCTGGGTTACGACGCTTGTTCGAGGTTACGACGCTGACGCTTCCGACGCTCCGAGTTTACGATACTTTTAAAAAAAAATTCATACTATGATAAGAATCCTTTATAGTTTACACAGTCCTCTCTCTCTCTCTCTCATCTCTCTCTCTCTCTCTCTCTCTCGTCTCTCTCTCTTCTCGTCTCTCTCCTCTCTCTCTCTCTCTCTCTTTGTATTTTCCGACGAAAATAAAAATAATCACTAATTAGTGTATTTTGATGTTTATTTTCATGACTAAATACATTTTTATAATACAAAAATTATTTACTAATTTTCAAATATTAATTTTGATTAATACTGTATTAGTAAGTTTAATAAGTTGAAATGATATCACATAATAAAAATAATAATTCTCTCTCTCTCTCTCTCTCTCGTCTCTCTCTCTCTCGTCTCTCTCTCTCTCTCATCTCTCTCTCTCTCTCTACTACAAAGATGTATGTTTTTTTTTGTATGATAAATAATGATTTACTATTCTCAATATTAATATTAATTTTATACAGCAATATCAATTCATTAAAGAAAATACCATAGTGAATTAGTAAGATTTTAGCTTAATATTTAAAAATTTATGGAAGAATGAAGGAAATCCCAGTCTTCTTCAAGTAACTTCCAGTAACCTTTTTCTCGAGATCCAGGTACTAAAACTGTCGATATATCAAGTTCTGTGACAGCCAGGAGGGGGAAGAGCTGGGGGAAGAGCTGCAGTGTGCAATCACGTGGTCCTGAAATGCCCCCCCCCCAATTCCCCCCCCCCCCCCCCCCCCCCCCCCCCTCTCTCTCTCTCTCTCTCTCTCTCTCATTTACTGAGACTCAAGATTTTTTATGTACTTGTACTATTTTGTTTTTTAATACTTTCAATAATAATAATAATAAAATAATAACTGTAATCACAAAATTCATATGTGATAGTATTTTAAAGAAATACAATACGTACTACTATGAGATTCAGGGCCTTTGTAACACACGGTTTTTTTTCACAATAACTTTTTATCTAAGCATTTCATAAATACACGCTTATTCAGAATACACATTATATCTACACATAAATTTTGACTGTATTCTGCATTACGTAGGTTGAATAAATTTGGTACTTATATGATGTAAAAGTGACTTTTTTTGAAGACGGCCAACTTACTCAGAGAAAAGGTTTCGAACGCACTCGTTACGTAACTTATGACAGCATTTCTTCCCTCTTTCTCGTTGGTGATTGGCTATACGTAACGAAGGCTAAACCTCTGGCAATAATGACATACAAATTTAAATACAAGCAAAGCAGTACACCTTTATGAACTCTGGAACCTCACCACTGATAATTGTCATAATAAACAAACCAACAAAACATGTTAGTAAATACAAAAACACTTCGATTACTAGTCTAACTCCCAAAATAGGTTTCCTAAGAAATTACAGTCTACTTTATAGGTCACAATAAGATTGACAAGATACGTATAGGGAATAATTGGTAATTTTCAAAAACACAGTAGACAAGCTTGATTTGATAACTGCTATATCCAATATCAAGCAATTTTTATTTATTAGCTATCTACCTATTTACTGGAAAAAAAAAAATAGCCGGTACCGTATATTGGCTTTAAACCTTCACCAATAATTATTATCGTCAGAATGATGACTTCATGAGGCTCCACCCACTTTCGCCTCGTTATAATTCAGGATAACACTGAAGGCTACCTTGGGCATTGTTGGATTAGAAAATATAACTTCTGGCTATAAAAACTAATTTCTCGAGTAGTTGTAAGAAGTGCTAAATGATCCTCAAGGATACCAGTAGTTGGCCTAAACGTTTAATTCATGTATATTACTGCTATACTGTAGCGGCACTACTACTACAGTAGTATTACTACGCTAGCACTGATACCCCACCCACATCTATGTATCGTTCCACCATTCATAAAGTCTTTGGGTTTCAGAGCCGATGGAGTTTCTGTCTGGTGGATGGGCGGGGCAACATTTCATCAAAAGGTGTTTACCTTGCTTACGTAATGAATGTTTTTCAACTCTTGGCTCGTAATCATTGGCCATGGCGTTGGCTAGATCATTTTACTCTATAAAAATTGAAACTATCGGTTTTAGGTTATTGATAATGCTGACAAAAATTTGTGTGGTGTAAAATATACATATGTCAACTTTCAGCTACATCTGATGCTTTGACATGGAGCAAAGTCCAAAATACCGTGTTACAGAGACCCTGAATCTCATAGTAATCTATCCATGTCACTTTTAATTAAGGTTTAACTCTCTCTCTCTCTCCTCTCTCTCTCTCTCTCTCTCTCTCTCTCTCTCTCTCTCTCTCTCTCTCTCTCTCTCTTTTGCCACACAAGATAATAATGTGTCATAGTGGTAACTCCCTCCCTTTCTTTCGCTGGAAGCGTTATAAGTATTTTTTGAGAGAACAGAGAGAGATAAACACACTCTCTCTCTCTCTCTCTCTCTCTCGTCTCTCTCTCTCTCTCTCTCTTCTCTCTCTCATCTCTCTCTCTCTCTCTCTCTCTCTCTCTCTCTCTCTCTCTCTTTTACCGAGATGAAAGAATTTTATGGTACTAGTATGCAAAATGTTTATTGATAATTTCAGTTATTTAATAATAATAAGTACTAATAATAATAATAAAAATTTATTACAAAATTCATAATGATCGTATTTTAAAGAGATGAAAATGACCTTTCCATTTCACTTGTAAGGATAATTCCTCTTTCTTACTGAGATGAGAGAATTTTTAAGGTAGATGCACGTGTTTATTATATTTTCAAATAATAATACTATTTAACTGTAAGCACAGAAAAATTCCATGATCTGAGTATTTTAAATACAATATCATTCCATTTCTCTCTCTTAAATACTGTAAGGACAACTCTCTCTCTCTCTCTCTCTCTCTCTCTCTCTCTCTCTCTCTCTCTCTCTCTCTCTCTCTCTCTCTCTCTCTCTCCACAAGATACTTGTCATACATTTGGTGTTTCTATTTCTTCCTTTTATCTCTCTCGCTCTCAGCAAAAGAATTGATAGACAGACAAACATAATTGCACAGTCCTCTCTTTCTCTCTTCTCTGGAGAAATATATGTATTTATGGGAGGGGGAAAAAGTTGCCTACAGACGTTCATTTCAATCTATTGAAACCGTAAGGAGTTATTTCTCTCTCTCTCTCTCTCTCTCTCTCTCTCTCTCTCTCTCTCTCTCTCTCTCTCTCTCTCTCTCTCTCTCTCTCTCTCTCTCACAGTGTTGCACATGAAAAAAGTAAATTAGTGATAATTTTAGAGATACGGGGCCCTAAGAAAAATTGCAAATTAGTGAAATTTTCCCTGTGGACATGTTTTCAAGAACGTTGTTCCAGCTTACGATGATTTTCGGGTTACGACGCGTCTTAAGAACTGAACCCCCGTCGTAACCCGGGGACTGCCTGTATACTATGAATCCACAGAGGGAACCTAACCCAAAACAGAATACCAGTCCAAATACTACTAAAGGACCCTGTGAGTATGAAGCACAACTACCTGTATGTCAAATTACTGAAATCAAAGAACCCCAACATATTTTGCTGCCTTCACATGCATGCTATGAAACATAAATTTTTTTTAATCATTTGTATTTTTCATAGCTAACAAATCTTCTGTCTTAACATTAGGATAATCTTCTAGCGCCAGCTTGAAACCAGTTAAAAAAAAACAGTCAAAGATTGTAAAGCAAGGAATCTGTGGCATCTGGCAACTCATGCCTATACTAGGTGGATGCTGGTCACTGACCAGGGTTGAAACCTAGTGACGCACCAGTTTTTGCTTTAAACTGCCTTGGTCCCAAGGACTTCAACGATTTTAGACAGCCTTCCATGGTTCCTGTGTTGACCTTCCTTTGGGACAGATGCAAACTGCAGAAGATGTGCCTCATTTCTTTCCTCTGCTTCGTCATCGGCTGTGTTATGTGTAATGCTGGTCC